>NW_017304800.1:6454-41100 GCF_001594115.1 Trachymyrmex septentrionalis
CGCGGTATGTTATATGCCGGTCTCGCTCAATCATTTCACGCACAGCATCAACATTAGTGGCAACAACAGATGTGGATGGACGACCTTCACGGAATTCATCATTAAGAAAGGTACGTCCACGCTGGAATTCGGCAAACCAATTATAAACAGTCCTATTGGATGGTGCTTCATCCCCAAAAACCAAATAAAGTCGATCGTTGCATTGTTTCGGAGTTAGATTACATTTGTAATCGTAAAAAATTATTGCCCGAAAATTTTCACGCGAAATTTCCATTTTCTTACAAAATAATTTCTTTTAAAATATTATGCAAACAAAACTAGTTGGCTTGGGTACAAACTGTCAATTGAATTATAGGTTAAAAACATCTAATTTTACGGATATGATAGTAGCAGAACGTTGGTGCCACTGGAAATACTAGATTGCAGAAACTTTTCCAGCAGCCTACATATACAAAGGCTTTCATTGAATTTTCAAGAGATGACGCATTGTAAAACAGAATCAAATAACAACGGTGCTTGTCCCCGCACATCTAAAAGCAATGTTGTTTATAAAATTTTGTGCAATAATTGTGACGCATCTTATGTTGGACAGACGGGCAGGTAATTGAAAACCAGAATTGCCGAACATCGCAACCATATCAGACATAAAGCTTCTGCTCGCTCTGTCATCACCGATCATAGGCTGCGTCATAATCACGATTTTCAATGGGACAATGTTCTAATCTTAGATGAAGAGCCTTCGTATAGAAAGCGTTTGATCTCTGAAATGCTTCACATCAAGAAACAGAAAAATAGTCTTAATCTACAAACGGACACCGAAGGTCTTCATAAAGCATATTTGCCAATTATAAACAAAGTCTGACTCTCGATATTGTCGACCCGTCTCCTCTCTCAGTGCGTTGCGTTTCGTTTCGGCGAGTCACGGTCGTGCGACGTTGAAATGTTGGACTTCAGCATTTACAATCCTATCGGCGTCATGCGTTTTCACACCTGTTTCGCTTATACATATACGAGTACAGCGGTCTTCATTTAATTATTCAGGCGTGTTGGTGAGTGAGCACTTTCTATCTTAGTTACGGCGTGTCTAATTTTTTTAAGTTTACTTTTTCTTACGAGTTCCTTTCCGTTTCCGGTTTTTCAACTAGCACTTGACTATGAATCTTAACATCGTTTTGACTACCTATCGCATGTACAATATTATGCTACACGTTGAGATCCAACCGAACTGTACATTTCCGCGCTTTAAAATTGTTGCGACATTGAACTATTTATCTATTTTTATGTATTCTTTTTCTATTTTTATTATATTCACTTTATTTAACATCTGAGGAGGGCTCAATGCCGCAGCCGAAACTTGTAATGTTATGTTATGTTATCTTTTCTCTGAATTGTTTCATATAATACATTAATATACGCCGTTCTTCTTCGTTTTTTATTTTATGTATCTTTGACTAATATCTTTTATTAAATGTGTTTATGCGTTGACTCTTATTTCGCCGTTTACTTTGTTTATGTTGTTAAAACAGAATCAATTTCGAAAAAAGAAATATATGGTAAATTTATATTCTTCATCGAGAACAGCTGATAGCTCCTTTTATAATGATAAATAAGAGAAATCGGGACATGAATGATGACATGTTGAATGTAGGTCATAATAGATCGGAAGGGTTGGAAAACAACGAGAACGGATGTCGAAAATTTATCTGCTCAGTAACGTAATTTAAAGAAGAAATAGGTCAAAACTGCGATTTGTCAGTTAGTGGCTGCGTTTCAGATTGCTAGCCATAGCTGAATATATCTATTCAGTGATCTCTTATACTTTTTTTTTATATGCATTTTTTTATATACGTAATTCTAGAGAACTGTCGTGAATAAAGAATATCTCTTTCTCACGCAGAAAATGTAGTATTCTAAATTTAGGCAGTCCAAGAAGAGGACAATTTGTAACAAAACGATCGGATTAATCCCCGTAACACGCTCGTCGATCAGATAGCACATTTGATTTTATATAACGAGATCACATGCATCTGTACGGCTCGCTTTAGAAATCGCATTTGCCACGAATCACCGGTTGCGCATCTGGTGACACGTGAAAGGATTTTTCTCTCTTTATTTTTATTACTTTTTCTCGAGAAGACGCTAATATTTATGGCCTGCGATGTAAAAATTTCTATGCAAAAATGTATAGTAATGATAATTAAATAGAAATTTATCACCCTTGTAAAGTTGACAATTCTTAAAATTTCGATGTAATTGATAAAAAGCTGACTTTTCTTCAAAGAAGTTGTCTGCATTTTATAAAGAGCCCTAGCGATTAAAAGCAAAAGATGAAAGTAAAGAACAAATAAAATATGGAATGTCAATTTAAGTTTCCATTATGTAGAAATTAACAATAATAACTGAACTGAATTTATTTCTAATCATTGACGGAGGATCTGCATAGAGATTAGAATTAGTTTCAATTGGAAATGTACATAAGAAATTCAATTGGAAGAACATAAGGAATATTGTCAAGAAATTGTTGTCATAGAAACATCTGTAGGTTATAAACATATCTATAGATTGTAAATTAAATTTCATTTACATTTTAATTTTTTAAAAAACAATTATTATTTATTGTATTCAAAAATTAATATTTTTTTCATTTTAATCATAGAATGGCCATTTATGGCATAATTCTAGCATAAAATATCTTAGAGAAAGAAAAGCTTACATTAATTCCAATAGAATTATGACATTATTTGAACAAAAGAATTAGCTTTGAACGAGCTTGTTTAATTTATTTTAAAAAATAATCAAAATGATTCCGTCAAATGTTCGCCTAATTGCAATTGCACATTTCTATGCCCATTTCTATGATTCTCAAAAACGCAGTTTATTTACTGCTGAATCAAAGTGGAGGCTACTGTCAAGTTCCATGAATTGTGGACACGGGAAGAGTCTTTCGAAGATGATTCTAATTAACAGTAGATAGTGATAATAATAACAGAATCGGTTGCGAGTCATGATTGGACGTTACACGTTAGGAAGCATGTATGTACAGAATTCGACGAAAATTTGAGCGAGAGCTGTTAATTCATATCACAATTGAAAGTGCCTCATACTGTAATCCTACACTTTAATTAAAAATTTCATGGAATTTAATATACTTTAAGTTAGACAATTTAAACTTAATTTCATGACATTACATTAAATTTAATGTATTTATAACTGAAAAGTATATTTGTATACATGTAGATGAAATTTAATGTATTTTTCATAAAAATTTATAAAATTTAATATGCACATTCCTTACATTTAGTACATTTAAGTACCTACTGTAACTGAATTTTCAGTTAAATTCATTACTTTTAATTTCGTTCATAATATGAACTTCATTTACATGTAAAGGAAATATTTCTAACAGTCTAAAAATTGTATATACATTGTATTGTATCTTTGAGTTCAATTCCCGATTTCAAACATGAAATTGATGGAAAGAAAATTTTATTACAACATATTTATTATTGAAGCCTATTGACCACTGAGTATATTTATAAATAAAATAACCGTGTTAGGCTTCGCTATGATAAGCAGGGCAATGCAGAGATGCGTTTCATAAGAGACGATAAAATCTATAATCTGTTTTTGATGCAGAAACGAACGTTGATGACATCGTTGACGTGCAGTGACCGTCTGATAAAAAAATGTCTTTTCATCGAGGTTTTGTATAAATAAAAAGAGCGATGATCCTAGTTTTAGATTCGTTAACAGTCTTCATTTCGATTTTTGTAAACAATTCTAACTTTATTGGAAAGTATTGCTTCCTTTAGGCGTACTAGGTAAATAAACATATTAATATAGCTGTTTTTATGTAGATTAACTTTAATTTCAATTTAACTTATCCTTCATCTTTTCTAGTTCTAAGAATACAAAAAAGAATAAGTTAAAATGAGATTAAAATTAATCTACATTGGTGGAAACAGGCATAACACAAAACATACTGTAAAAATAACAAATTTATCTTAACAAATTTATCTTTCTAAAAAAAAGATAAAAAAGGTATCAAGCGTGCGTGCTCCTCTCAGAAAAAACCGTACATAAATTATTATACGCTCTTGTATGTATACTCTTTAGAAAAAAATGGCTTCTTATTCCAAATCTATTCTAAATCTATTTTCCAAACTGTGAAAGTATATAATAATAATTTTTTAAACAAATATATGAAAAATCTTTAAATTACGCCAATTATATAAACAAAAAATACATTTAGAACAATAACGTTATGTACAAAAATACATGAAAATAAGAGCATCTAATTAAAATTAAAAAATTTTAATATAAAAAAACTTGGCGCCGCTAGACTAAGTCAAGTTTGCCAGCAGCGCCAAATTTTTTTTTATTTAAATTTTTTTATTTCAATTAGATGCTCTTATTTTCATGTATTTTAACGTATTGTTATATAACATTACTGTTTATTACAACGAAATGTATTTTCTGTTTATAATTGACGCAATTTAAAAATTTCACATATTTGTTAAAAAAATTATTACTATATACTTTTATAGTTTGGCAAATAGGTTTAGAATAGGTTTGGAACAGAAAATCATTTTTTTATATTTAGATGCATAAAGAGGTATGACGAAAAAAATTTTTTCAAAAAATTATTTTATTATTTTAACTCAACTATTATATTAATTAATTTTAATCGTTTAGAACTATATTCACAAATTGGTTTTTTAAAAAAATTAACGTCGATCTACCAGGGCACGTCGATGCGATTTAATTTTTATACAATTTATTATTTTTTAATTCTTGATTATGTGATTGCGAGGAAACATTGGTTAGACGGAGGTATTTTTATCACTACATACGGATAAATATTGGAAGAATGAGAGAAGTAGATTATTGGCAATTTTGATTATAGGAATCGTTACAAACTATATTTGAACACGTTTATATTACTCGGTATATTATTAGATACGGTATATTATTTGATTTTGTAATTTTATGACTTTTTTTATTTATATATTGTTATGTTACTGAGGATGACCTAATGTTGTCAAAACGTTTAGTATTGTATTTAAATTATCGTAAGATTAAAATTTAATTATTAGCATCTCTCTAACATCCAGCATTGATTCGTAGCCTTTATCATTTAATTAGTCATTTTTTTCTTCAAGAAGCGTATATACAAAGAGCGTATAATAATTTATATAACGGTTTTTTTGCTGAGAGGAACACGCATACTTGGCACCTTTTTTACCTTTTTTTTTTAAAAGGTAAATTTGTTATAATATCACATATTTTGTAGTATATATTAACGAAAGATATCGCGATGAGATATCATGATGAGATATCGCGTGATGATTATTCGCATAGACACTATAGACAATTCCGATGATCTATCAGAAGATCGACGAATTGAATATCTTCCGTGAGTGTCCTCACCTGATTACTTGGCTTATAGATCTTCTCGATGTCGTCTTTCGTCCTTGCGACATAGCTCAATCAATAGATGAGTCTGTCGGAGGAATTTTAGTCTATCGCGTATCGCTACAAAAAGCACTCTTGTGCATTGAGGTACAAAAGCACCTCTTGTGCATTTTCACAGTAATGAGTTTATTCTAGACTTTAACATCTGAAAAACGTAATAGAAATCCACAAAGTAATCAAGTTCTTTATTTCATGCAATTCGTGAAACGTTTAAGGAAAAAAAAGCGGCTCAACTTCCATATTCTATCCAAGATTTCGATGAAATTTTACAGAAATGTACTAACTAAATGTAGTCTAAATGTACTAAATAAATTCATAAATGCGGAGTTGCGGAAATGCTGTTTTCGAAATATTAAAATTTTATTTGATTGACGTAATTAATGTTTTAAAGATGTTGACATGAAGAAATAATTAGAAATAAAAATTAATTTGTAGATAGTTTTATGTTAATATAATAATGCAAAGCAACTTTTACCCCATCTCCCCCCTTGCCAAGAGGCGCATGACTTTCCACGCGAGACGAATTTCACCCAATCTCCCCTCCTTCAGAGACGCACTTCTATGTGAAGCGAGTTTTTATCTCACCTTCCACTTGTCAAAGGGCGCACGACTTTCCACACGAAGAGAGGTCTATCCCCATCTTCCTCTATCAAATGCTGTTGAAATATAGTATGTATAATATCTTGTATTCGAAAATGACATACTATTCATAAAAATTATTTTGTTCATAACTTTTTAATGAATAACGAGCGACGAAAAAGATCAGTCGGAGGTCATTTAAAGCTGATTGTGTAAAAAAAAAGTTTTACCAAATTAAGTTAATTTAGGTTAAGTAAAAAGGAGCATACAGCCACGCTAGAGATGTCAAAAAGTTATAATTCAATAATAACAATGTACATAGTAGACGTTTCGGTCACCATTTGACCATCCTCAGTACAAAATAAAAATAAATAATAACCTTAAACTATTTAAATTAAAATTCGCATCGATGTCCGCATTTAACAAATAATATTTTTTTAATTACAATCAATTAACATAATTTCAGACCGAATTAACATTAGATGTACAATTTTCTTCTTATTTCCATCGTGTGGAATCATTTTTTATTTGTAACAATTATCGGCCTGTCGCAAGTTCCAAAAACGACGACGAGCCGCCGCAGAGAGACACGCAAGTGGTAGTTTCTATTGTAAGGCAATATATTTTTTGAAAAACCGTTTCTCGTCAATTTTATTTTCGTATTCTAACTATTTATATCCGATGAATTTATAATAGCAAAGTATACACTTACACGTATCCCGCGCACGGAACTATCCTGCATGCCGGACACTTGACAATTTTGATCACTTGAGATTTTCCGTGACAGTAATGCCACGGCCTTATTGTTGGTCTATTTGTAAGAAATAAGGAAAGGAGAAGGAGGAATACGGAATTGGAGGAGAGGTGGAAGGATTTTTGAGTGGGGCTGAATTTATTGTTCAAGGAGAGGGAGGTACACGTCAGGAAACCGCTCGGTATCACTTTGTTTATTTAAAACGTTTCTTTGTGTTTTTATATGTATCATTTCGGAAATCAATCTTTTGTAATATGCCCTTTCTGAATCTAATATTCTTGTGTTATCCCAGTCCATTACATGTTCGTTGTCCATCCTATGATTTGAAATCACCGAAAGAGAATCGATAGGTTTTTTAATATCGTTGATATGTTCTTTCAATCTGGTTTTTAATTTTCGTTTGGTTTGACCTACATACGAATAGTTACAGTTTTTACAATCAATTTTGTACACGACGTTAGAAAGTTCTTCTTTCTTGGCCTTATCTTTCCCCGTTTTTATGTACTTATGTAAATTGTTCATAGGTTTATAAGCTGGCTGGAATTTATATTTATTAAGAACTAAATTAAATTTTTCCGATGCCCCTTTAATATAAGGAATAGGAAAATGTTTTCTTTCGATAATATTCAAATCACAATTCTGATCACAATAGCTTATCGTTTCGAAATTATCTTTATTCGATAGACTTTTTATTCTATTTTTAATAATTTTAAATACGAGTTGTAATGGATATCCGTTGCGGAGGAGGGAGTTGATTAAGGATTCCATATTTGCATGATGAAATTTTGGATGCGATAGGAACAAGACTTTGTCTACTAATCCAATCACTACTCCTTTTTTATGTGTCATAGGGTGGTTGGAGAAAAAACTGAGAAATCTTCCTGAGTGTGTAGGTTTTTTATACAAATCAAACATGATGCCACCACCATCATACAAAAGTTTTACATCCAAAAAGGTGACACCCAACTCATCACCGTGATCGATCGTGAATTTTATGCGTTCGTGATACGCGTTAAAAGAATCTAAGATGTTATTAATCTCATCTTTGGGAGCAGCTAGCACTATGTCATCTACATATCTATAATAAAAAGACATGTGCACCCTCAAGTTGCTAAAAATACTAATCTCCAAGTCCTGAATCACCAGGTCCGCCACAATTGGTGACAATGGTGATCCCATGGGCAGCCCAAAAATCTGTTCATAATACTCGTCATTAAACCTAAAGTATGCTGACTCTAAAATGATCGAAATAGCTCTTTTGAATTCCTGAATTGGAATGGAAGTGTTTTTCTCCATTTCACTCCATCTACTCAAAACGCTATTTACAACCAATTCCATGGGAATGTTTGAGTACATGGATGAAATGTCGAGGGAAACTATTTTATAACCTTCAGGTAACAATAGACCGTTAATTCTTTTGACTAATTCGTAGCTATTCTTAATGTGTCCAAATTTTTCTTTTATATTTAGGCTCTTATTAATAATGTCCTTCAAAAAAACTGCTAGTTTATAGAAGGGACTATTAATGCAACTTATTATTATTCTCAGTGGAGTATTTGTCTTGTTAATCCGGGCCTATTAGTCACCAGGGCGGACAAGGGTAATACTACTGTAATTTTGACATACCGGGATTACATAGAGAAAATGCAGGACATACTTTCGGACAAAAACACTTACAGATTAATAAACAGAGACCCGACAAATAAAATGACTACTACAATACGATCTCTCTTAATGAGTTGGAGATCGAAGGGCTTTATT
Organism: Trachymyrmex septentrionalis; assembly: GCF_001594115.1. Taxonomy (NCBI): domain Eukaryota; kingdom Metazoa; phylum Arthropoda; class Insecta; order Hymenoptera; family Formicidae; genus Trachymyrmex; species Trachymyrmex septentrionalis. The sequence continues at coordinate 15,024 of NW_017304800.1, forward strand.
GATCAAGAAATTTATAAAAAATTGTACATTTCGGACGGACAATTGCCGAGATCCTATGGGCTCCTCAAAGATTCAAATGATGACCGAAACGTCTACTATGTACATTGTTATTATTGAATTATAACTTTTTGACATCTCTAGCGTGGCTGTATGCTCCTTTTTACTTAACCTTCTTAACATTGAGCCACTTTCTAATATTGAAAATTTAAGTTAATTTAATTAAGTTGATTAAATAAATTTTGAATATTTCGAAAACTTAAGCATTTTCGCATTTATGGATATGACTACATCGAGTTAGTATTACATACCTGTAAAATTTCATCAAAATCGGACTTGGGTGGTATACGGAGGTCTTACCAAGAAAACTTATCTGAAATGCCGTACCTAAAATTAGTAAACATCTAGACACTCACTTTCTCGACGGCGAACATCTAGATATCCATTACTGCTTTTGAAACATGTTATATGTAATGTTATAGCTACGTTATCAATATTATTAAATAGGAAATTAATTCTCGACAAATTTTTGTAGAAAACGTATTTAATAAAATGAGTGATTGTCTCAGGAAACCTACTGCTCCTAGTATATATTTAATGATGTGTGAACTTGCATAAATGTGATTATATAATTGTTTTTTTTTTTTAGCTTAAATAGTTTTTGTTCGAGAGGTTGACGTTCGATTGTTCTATGAAAGAAGAACGATTCGATTTACGATTTATGATAAGATATTAAGACAAAAGATTATAATTTCGTCTTGAAGTTCTTAAATAAACATTAAACGCGGAAATGGCTGGACGCCTCATTGTGTGAATCTAAATTTTTTTTAGAGTAACAATTTTTCTCGGAAGTGGGATTCCACACGCGTGAGACACAGACGTTTGGAAAAGAAGACTAAATATCTAAAGGCGGAACACACTACGGAGTAGAAAGATGTTTGAGCGATAATAATTGCAGTTATATTGTAGAACTACAGTTAACAAATCTGAAACAGAAACTACGAGATATGGGACTGTCATCTACTGGCAACAAGGCTGAGCTTATGAGAAGATATATAGACGCGAAAAGTGAAGTAGCGGATGTAAAAACAAGGTATTATGAAAACTCTGAGAATGTGTCGCAGGAATGGACGAATTGGAGAATACACCTTAGGTTACCGAACAAGTAGCCCCGATAAGCGCATCAAATATTGTGCCGTATGAAATGGAAGTTTTACGTCGTGAAAAAGAGCTAGCAGAACGCAAGCTCCGACTACTGCAGAGAAAAGTGGATCTAATACGCGCTAATCAAGGGGGTAGCAGCGACAGCTATAATATTCATCGCGGCTAAGTTGAAAGATGTGAAGGATCTAATAGAAGAATTTAACGGAAACGTCAGGAATTATGATGTTTGGAAGAAACAAATAAAACTTCTAGCAAATATAGTTTAGACGATTTGAAGATGAAAGCAATAATCTGCAACAAGTTACGAGATAAGGCTTTGAAAATTATTCGAGAACGGATTGCGTAGAGTTAAGCGCTGAAGATTTATTAAAAGAACTAAAGAAAATGTTTTGCGGCTAAATAAGTTACAATTACGCCGTGAGTTCGAAGAGAGAAAGTGGAAATTTTCTGAGATTTTTGCAGATTATTTGCATAATAAAATTACTATGGGAAATTTAGTTCCAATTTCGGAAGTTGTCCAACCATTTAATAGATGGTATTCCGAATTCAAATCTTCAGTCCCAAGCTCGGATACAACGGTTTGATACTCCGGCTGAATTATTAGAAGCATTCTCGAAGATCACTTCAAAGTCTAGTGTGTCAGGAAACAGAGTCAGTCATCCATTTGGGAACAATATAGCGATGTTGTTAAACAGAAGAAAAATCGTAAACCGGAGGAGATCTAGAGAAGCCGCTATTATAATTGTAACGAAGAGGGACACTATTTAATTGCTTTTAACTGCAAACATCCGAAACGCGAGAAGGGTTTTTTCGTGTTTTCGTTATAGAGAATAAGGTCACCAGGTCAGTCAGTGCAGCATGCCTAACGAAAGAATAAGTTACGTTGGTCAGCAGTCAGAAAACAAATTTCACCGGACACTTCAGGATCAAATTTATCAAAACAGAAACGATTACAGGGAGAAATTGGTTTTTTTGATTGACATGGGCAGTCCGATAAGTTTTTATTAAGAAAATGCATGTTTCGAACTTAGAATATAAATCGTGTCAACAAAAGAAGCTAAATTTTATGGTATTAATAATAGTAGATTGAGTATCTTAGGTAGAGTTAATGTAGGAATTATTTTTGAGAGAGAACAGATTCTTTTAGAGATTTATGTAATTGAAAATGCCACAATGAATGTTCCTGTAGTTCTAGGTCGGGATTTTCTTAAGATTTCAAATTATACACTGCAGAAAAAACTAGGTGGAAAAAATTTTAGCTATAGAGTTGAAAGAACAAAATAATGTCACAAGAGTCACAAAGTAATGTCCAAGAGTCACAAAAAATCATAATAAATGATAATTTGCCGAATACAATTAAACAGGAAATGTGTGAAATATTCGACGAGTATTATGTAAAACCGCTTAGACCACTAAAATCTAAAGTCGAGAATGTAATGAAACTCACACTTACTGATTGTAAACCGTTTAGCTATACTCCGTGTAGAAAGTTGTTTATCAGGACCCTATAAAGAAAAATTATCAGGGCCCTATAAAGAAAAATTATCAGGGCTCTATAAGAAAAACTATCAGGGTCCTATAAGGAAAAACTATCAGGACTGTGTAAAAAAAATTTATCAGGCCTTGTAAGGAAAAATTATCAAGACCTTATGAGAAAATATTATGGGAATTAATTTTATGACATTTTGAAACGATCACCTATCCAAATGCGAACTACCATTCGCGTTGCTTTGACTTCTGTAATCGTACGGAAACTACTTCGATGATCCACGAACACTGAATATTAATGAATTTATAGTTGTGATATATCTGTCAATATAATCCTGACAGAAATTTGTGCAATTTAACTAAATATCTATTCAGTATTTTTTTTATCGTGCCCATATGCACTTTTAGAAGGTGAAACACTTTTTAGAAAAAAATCGGTTTTTCTCTTTCGAAGCGAATATCGCCGGAACTGCAAAAAATAAAAAAAATTTTTCAGAATGAAAATTGAATGGCTTCAAAAATACTTTAGAACTATAATAAAAAAAATGTTTTTAATTATTTATTTATAATAAAATTATTTATTTATAAAAAAAAATTTTTTATTATAGTTCTAAAGTACTCTTAATGTCATTCAATTTTCATTCAGAAAATTTTTTTCTATCTCTTACAGTTCCGATGATATTCGCTTCAAAAGAGAAAAATTAATTTTTTTTCAAGAAGTGTTTTACCCTTTAAAAATGCATATGAGCATATATAAAAAAATACGTGTCGCTTATTCTCGTATGGAGAATGACATACTAAAAGCTCATTAAAATCGGAGGGGAATAATTAGTTCCTTTCCTTGTGAACAACATTAATTAGATAATAATGCAATTTAATATCCTCAATAATCAAAATTATGTTCAGTAGACGCATTTTTATATAAAATGAAAGAATCTGGCAGAAAAAAAAGATTGCTGTACCCTGCAAGATATTTAACTTAACTTAAAGTTAACAACTCTTTATAGGTTAGGAAATCTGTCATATATAGCACATATACTCGTACTCTACCGCTTGGCATCTCTAACAAATCCTTTCCAGGCCGTTATAAATAAGCTCTAATAAATAAATATTTATAAAGTTGATGCATCTCTATCAAATCTCGATGAGGGCTTTATCAGATATAAATAAGAAAGTCTTACGGGTCTATGGCATCACTAATAAATAATAATCAGGGCATCATGCTACATAGGACTGTCGCTAACAATTTTCTACACTGCGATGATTATCGTACGATAAAAAATCGAAATTACAAATTATATAATAAAAAATTGATTGAAATCGGAAATAATTAGACCAAGTGAGTCCAATGTATGCGTCGCCAATTGTCTTAACCAAAAAACGAAATGAAGAGATAAGATTATGCGTTGATTTCAGAATCTTGAATAAAAGAAACAGCTCGCGACAATTTTCCTCTTTAATTGAAAACCAGTTAGATCTTTTGGCAGAAAAAAAATATTTCACATATTTAGATTTGAAAGATGGTTTTTTCCATGTAAGCATACATAAAGATTCGATAAAAATGACATCATTTGTTATACCTTTGGGTCAATACGAATTTCTTAAAATGCCTTTTGGACTGTAAAGGGCACTTTTAAGATTTCAATACTTTGTAACGGAAATTTTCCGCGATTTAATAGAATCAGGAGATGTTGCAATTTATTTAGACGACTTTCGACGAATATTTGAGATATACCGTCACTGAAGAAGGCGTACAACCCACTAGTCGTAGTAACTGTGGTACAGAATTTTTCTGAACTTCATAATGTTTGCGAAGTTCTGAGTTTTCTGGGCCTGTGTCTTGCCTCTATTTTGTTACAGAGAAAAAAAGATTATAAATTTCATCCGGTTTTTTATTTTTCAAAAAGAATTACCCCAACTGAACCAAATATCATAGTTTTGAGTTAGAAACTTTAGCAATTATTTACGCCTTGAGACGGTTTCATATCTATTTACATGGAATAAAATTTAAGATTGTTACCGATTGTCAAGCATTAGCTCAAACTGTAAATAAAAAAGATACGAACCCACGGATTGCCTGATGGGTCCTAGAAATGCAGGCCTACGATTATACTCTCACCGAGCAGGGGCGAAGATGCTACATGAAGATATGCTAAGTAGAAACATGAATGTACTTACGGTAGAAGGTAATTCTTTCGCTCGAAATTTAGCTCTAAATCAAGATGCTGATGAACACATCATTAAGTTGCGTAAAGAGCTAGAAAAAAAAGAAATGCGTTGGTACGAAACGCGAGATGGAATAGTCTACAGAAAAGTCAAGGATTGCGTTAAATTTTATATTCCCTCTGCAATAGGAAACCATGTAATGTATAAGTACTATGATGAATTTAGTCATGTAAGCCTCGCTGAAGTTTTAGAGAATATACGACGAAACTATTGGTTTTCTCATACGAGGACGAAGGTAAAAAAACATTAAGAACTACTTAAAATGTATAGCCTTTTCCGCTACGTCAGGCAAACCAGAAAGATTTACTCATAATATTCCTAAGGGAGATAAACCTTTTATAAACCTACATATAGACCATTTGGGTCCAATAATGAAGAATAATACGGTAAAATACAAATACGTTTTGGTAATTATAGACAAGTTTATAAAATTGTACGCGATCAAATCGATTGGAACAAAAGAAGTCATTGACAATTTACGAAATTATTTCATTACTTATAGTCAATCAACTCGGATCGTGGGAGTTGTTTTACTTCACAGATGTTTGCCGATTTTTTAAAGAAACATAATATAATCCAAGTCAAAAGTAGTACATAATATAATCCAAGTCAAAGTAGCTACTGCTTCTCCTCAAGCAAACGGGCAGTTGGAGCGAATAAATCGCATGATAACGCCTGTGGTAGCTAAATTGTTTGACGAGCGGAAAACGCAGTGATATAAAATTTTGCCAGATGTAGAATTTGCTTATAATAACATTTGTAGTAAGTCAATGTGACTGTTCTAGTATGCTATTATTCGGAGTAATTCAGAAGGGAAATGTTGTCGATGGACTAAGGGAAACTTTAGATACTAAAAGGGTGATAAATTTACCGCAAAATCTAGTTGAAACGCGCGTTATTGCTAACGAGAATATAAAACAGGCGCAAGATATAAACGATATGCTGATCATAAAGGGAAAGCCGCACACACATATAAAGAAGGCGCGTTATAATTCAAAATTTTGTGAACATACCGAATGTATCAATAAAGTTGGTTCCGAATTTTAAGGAATCTTACATAGTTACGAAACGATCATTATGTTATTAGTGATATAGACGGCTTTCACATACCCCAAGGCACATGGCAAGCGTCTAATATGCGTCCTTGAAATTTAGGAATAAAAGGGTTAATCAAGCCGATTAATAGTCAGGATGGCCGAATTATAGGAAGCGTATTTAATAGAATGAGTGATTGTCTCAGGAAATCTACTGCTCCTAGTATATATTTAGGTAACGTGTGAACTTGCTGCGTAAATGTAATTATTATATATAGTTGTTTTTTTTCGAGAACGGTTTTTGTTCGAGAAGTTGATGTTCGATTGTTCTATGGAAGGAGGACGATTTCGATTTAAGATAAGATGTTAAGATAAAAGATTGTAATTTTATCTTAAAATTCTTAAATAAACATTAAACACGGAAACTGGACGCCTCATTATATAAATCTGAATTTTTTTAGAGCAACATTTTACTGATTTCATTTATGCGTCGAATTAATAATTACTTATCGACCCAATATTGATATATTTATTATTGATTATTATCTTATAAATTATCCATTTCATTTCACTGTCGATATATAATATTAATGAAACCATAGATAAATTGGTAAATGAGAGTCGCAATAAACGAGTGTCATTTACCGTCGAAAATATAAAAAGTAGAAGATTTTTTGACGACGTAACTTATATTATATTATATCTTAAAAATTTGATATTTCGGATTTCGCATAATTTCGCATCACGATATCTTCGTTCCTAGGACATACGAGGTCTGTTCAAAAAGTATTGCGAATTTTGAATTTCCGCGGATTACGTATATTCGATTTTCGATTTTTTTGTGGCGTTATATTGGTACTCATGTCTCTCACTTATGCCGACAAGTTCGGCCATTTTGAATGTTCAGTTAATTTTTGACAGCTGCTTTGCTTGCACGTGTTTTGGCTCGTCTTCGATTTTTGCCTATTCCAAAAAATGGATCAAAGAATCTGTATCAAATTTTGTGTGAAAAACAAAATTAAGTGCGCGGACGCATTCCGAATGTTGACTGTGGCATATGGTGAAGCTACCTTGGACCGAAGCAACGTTTATCGGTGGTACAAAATGTTCTCAGAGGGCCGAGAAGATGTGAACGACGAAGAGCGTGCCGGACGCCCGAGCACGTCAACAACAGACGAAAACATTGATGAAGTGAAGAAAATAGTATTGGCCAATCGGAACGGTCAATAAGGAATATTACCTGCAAGTTATGCGCAATTTGCGCGAAGCAATCCGCCAGAAACGCCCGGATTTGTGGAAGAACAAAAATTGGCTTTTGCACCATGATAACGCCCCTGCTCACACATCGTTGCTTGTGCGCGAATTTTTGACCAAAAACAACACACTAATGATGCCGCAGCCACCGTATTCCCCAGATCTGGCCCCCTGTGACTTTTTCTTGTTCCCGAAACTGAAGAGGCCCATGAAAGGACGACGCTACGCTACGATTGAGGAGATAAAGACGGCATCGAAGGAGGAGCTGAACAAGATCACAAAAAATAATTTTTTGAAGTGCTGAAGGATTAGAAAAAACGTTGGCACAAGTGTATAATATCTGATGGGGATTACTTTGAAGGGGACAAAATAGATATTCATGAATAAATAAATAATTTTTGAAAAAACACAAAATTCGCGATACTTTTTGAACAGACCTCGTATAGAGTAGTTATAAAATAAACACTTATTATATAATTTGGATCAAGCTGTCGATTGAGCTTATACTAAGAAATCGATCGATCCAGCCTTTATTGAAAAATCGATAATCTCGGATACTCCCAACTCATTGCGTTAAGACGGGGGCGGTTTCGCGCTGCGCGTCTACTTAGCGCGAAACACTATCGTGTTTCTTTATTTTATATACGTTAACGTATAATAGTGTGGCTTGTTATGTAAAAGCGTACATAACTGTGTGCATTGCAGAGTCAAATTACATAGCTGATTTTTCTTGGAGTTGTATATTAACTTTCGAGTTATAGAATATAGAAATATGTCGGAAACGTGTTACGCTTCGACGAAGATGCATACTTCGCTCGCATCGAATTTCGCGAAATTAGAACGCAATTTGGCATGAGAAACGATCACTCTGAGAATTTGTCCTCGTTTGTGAGGAAACGAATTGATTCTTAGTAGTCCCGATACGTGTTTCCACTTTTGAAATAATAAACAATCTTTCGCGGTTTATGACTTAATGGTTTATACAACGATCTATTTGCAGTATATTTATAATCTGACTTTTTTTTTTAATTCTTACAGAAATTTTATAGTGCAGAAATCTTAGGAAAGTAATTAACGACTTATTTTGAGTATTAAAAGCCCTGCTATTCGATTACTTTAAAATTCAAAATAGATAATTAATCACTGTTTTTTAATATTAAATTGGCCGGTATTAAATTGTATTTCTGTAAGGGAATAAAATAGCTCAAATTATGAAAATGCTATAATATATTTTCACATGTTTAATTTAAGAGGGAAACCTGGTTTAGAGGGTCAAAATTTTCGATTTTATTTTTGTTGCTTTAATCAATAGTACTCTCAGAAAATATATTCGTAAAGTTTTAGATCAAAATTCGAAATACTTTTATAGTTATAGCCTGATGAACAGGTATGGATCGCGCAGATATACAGCGCGCGCGGTGAGAGCGTCAGCTTTATAAAAAGCTAGCAGAACCAAATCTGCAAAATCGAATTGGACTTATTGGAATTTTTAGTACTCATTTAGTAATAAATTATGTACCACTAATGATAATTTTGTGCCATTTCGAAAAAAATTGCGGTGCTAGCTTAATATTAAGCTGACAAAACCAATTCAAAATAAAAAAAGAAAGAAAAAAATAATATAAAAAATTAATACAATTAAATTTGTACTATATTTTGTACTACCAAAAACAATTCTATATTATGTGTCATTTTCAAAAATAATAGCGTTGCCAATTTAACCCTTACCGTACAAGGTTGGATCTAATGGCTGAGCGATTCCTGTTCGTGCAAGTTTTCTCGCTCGATGAATCCGGCGCTTGTTATCTCTCTCTAAAGAAAGTTTGTGATAGGAAAGACCTGTGCGCGACGGGGCAACCTTGGCCATCAATCTACCTGTGAGTGGCGTACAGTTTAAGTTGCAGTTTAAGAGACGCTAATGTTAGTACACAAAGGATGCTTTTTATAAAAAATAAAAATTGTTTCAAAATCATTATAAGTATTCTATTGTCACACTAAATTAATTTCTAAATGTTTGATTTCATTAAAAAAATTAATTTCTAAAAGAATTATTTATTTTTTAAACAAAATAGAGCTGAAAAGACGAGTCACACCTTTCTTTATATATTTATCAAAGTGTATACTTACATTTTATATATTTTTTTCATTAAAAAATAAATTATTTTACAACAAAATAGAAAAATGCATTTTTTAACTCGATTTTTCCTATTTGTTTTTTGTTGAAAATTACTCATATTCATGTACTCAAATAATTCATTTTTTTTTGTAGAACTCGACTTTTTTGTAGAAGTTCTAGTATTTTTTTGTTTCAAAATTTCTTATCCAAACTTCAAAATTCTTGAGTCATTTTTTTATTTCATTTATTATGAAAAGTTATAATTTTTTTAATCAAATGCCACTCTTTTTCCCAATTTATGAGTCTTTCAGTAATTAAAAATTATACTACCTTTTATTATTTTCCAAAATAAAATTTCAATATTTATTTTAGAAAGTTGAAAATATATTGGTAAATTTTTGAAGATTTTTTAAATCATTCTGAATAGGTGAAAAAACGAATGGATTCTAATGACGCATGTTTGGACAAATGAGGTCCACATTTGGCGTCAAATTGTATTTCATAAGGGTTAATATTTAAATTAACAGAATCATAAAAAAAAAACAATACAAGAGCAAAATTAACAACACAACTGAATTTATACTAATTTGTATCATTGAAAATAAGTTTATATTTTACATATTTTTTCCCTAAAATGACTGTATTAGTATGTACTTACAATCTATAAGGCATTTTACGTCAAACTACTAGGCACTTATGAAACATCGTCATTTAGTTTTTTAATTTATTAATATATTCTACAGATAAACTGTGTTAGCATAACAACCGCTAGTCTCGGGGAAGGAAAACTAGTTGCAGTAGTGATCCCCGGGGTGGGTGGGTCCCAATCACCACGACACAGCGAGTCCTCGGGTTGCGGATAGAGGAAAAGTCTCGCTATCTCGGTTGAGGATACAGGCTAGCTGCGAATAAATTGAATAAGCAGTCGCGGACAGCCGATTGGAATGGTCCTCCTGTTTGGGGGTTGGGCGTGGGTTTGATAGGCTCACACCGTGAAACGACTTTATCTTGAAACAACCAAAACTCGCCATGGATTCTTCTGGGGTAAAATTTTCCGGAGGTAAACTAGTCCCCCGTTCGGATCTCCGGGTGGGGACTACCTCGGGGAACTCATGTCGTATAAAGTCAAAACGCGGGAGAGACTTCAAAGTGGGTACGTGGAACGTCCGAAGTCTTTACAGACCTGGGGCGTTTCAATCGATGGTCGGGGAGGTCGAAAGGTACGGGGTAGAAGTTGTCGCGTTGCAAGAAACAAGATGGGCCGGGGAGGGTTCGCTTAATGCGGGTTCGTACACGCTTCACTATGGAGGGTCGGAGATCCATAGTCTTGGCATCGGTTTTATGATTAATAGGAAAATCTTATCCGCGGTAAAAGACATTAAATTTATAAACGAAAGATTAGGATTGCTCGTTGTGCAGGGCCGATGGTACAAGATCGCGATAATCAACGTACACGCGCCGACGGAAGATAAAGATGGCGAAATTAAAGACGGGTTCTACGAAGAACTCGAACACCTCGTGGATCAATTACCGAACGATTACATGAAAATAGTCGTGGGAGATTTTAACGCGAAAATCGGTAAAGAGGACATTTTTAGACCAACGATCGGGCTCGAAAGTTTGCACGAGGAAAGTAACGATAACGGAGTGAGGGTAATTAACTTTGCGACCGGCAAAAATCTTATCGTCAAAAGCACGTATTTTAAACACAAAAATATCCATAAACAAACTTGGATTTCCCCGGATGGAGGCACGCGTAACCAAATTGATCACGTTCTTGCAGATAAACGGCGTCACACGAACGTACTCGATGTCAGGTCTTATAGGGGGGCGGATTGCGACTCGGATCACCTCTTTGTAATTGCCAAAATCAGGGAACGTCTTTCGCTAAACAAAACTAACGGGCAGTTGTTTGGAACTAAACGTCTAAATGTACAAGGTTTGATCGAGGGAGAAAACGGAATAAAATACGCGGTCGAAGTAACGAATAGACTCGCGGCTTCAAAGGAAATAGATGAATCGGATGATAACACGGTTGATAAACACTGGGAAAACGTACGAGACGCGATAGTAAAATCGGCGGAGGCCACGGTTGGTTTTTGTAAAAGGAACAAAAACAAGCCGTGGTTTGACGAAGAATGCGTAAAAATTGTTAAAGTACGAAACGAAGCGCGCATCACGTGGTTGGCTCAAAATACGAAGGAAACTCGGGATCAGTTTCTTAAGATTAGGCAAGAGGCTCATAATATGTTTAAAATTAAGAAGCGTCAATACTTAAAACGTAAAATTGAAGAAATAGATGAAAATTGTAAAAGCAGTAACGTACGAGGCACGTACATGGGGATAAATAATTTTAGAAAGGGATTCCAAGCTAGGACGGAAATGGTGAAAGATGAGAACGATAATTTAGTTACGGATACAACGGCAGTTTTAAACACATGGAAAAATTATTTTGATCGGTTATTGAATGTCGAATCTGAAAACGACCGGGAAATAGAGAATTTTGAGTATCACACGGCTGAACCTAGGATTAACGAACCGACAATTTCAGAAGTAGAAAGCGCGATTAAAAAATTAAAAAATCACAAAGCACCGGGTAATGACTTGATTCCGGCGGAACTGATTAAATGGGGGGGAAGTAGATTGATAGAAGAAATTCAGAAATTAATTATCTTAATATGGAATAAAGAAGCATTGCCGGAACAATGGAAAGATTCAATTATAATCCCGATTTTCAAAAAGGGGGACAAAATGAGTTGTAATAATTACCGGGGTATCTCACTTTTACCTACATGCTATAAAATTCTGTCGAATATTTTATTAATGAGGCTTGTACCATATGCAGATGAGATAATTGGAGATCATCAATGCGGCTTTAGGAGAAATAGATCGACTGCGGACCAAATCTTTACTATTCGGCAAATCTTGGAGAAAAAATGGGAATTCGACCAATCGGTACATCAACTTTACATTGATTTTAAAAAAGCGTATGATTCGATAAAACGGGAGAAAATGTATGAAATTTTAACTCGGTGGGGGATACCCAAAAAATTGGCTAACTTAGTCCAAGTTTGTTTAAAAGATACCAGAGGTAGAGTAAGAATAGGTAATCAAATGTCGGAAACTTTTAATATTCATAGCGGATTAAAGCAGGGGGATGCATTGTCACCTCTTCTGTTTAATCTAGTATTGGAATATGCTATTAAAGAAATGCAGAAGAGTAATGATGGTTTGCAGTTGAACGGTACAACACAAATATTAACATATGCGGACGATATTGCTTTGTTGGGAGATAATAAAGAAACACTAATAAATAACGCTAAAATTCTATTAGATAAAACGAAAGAACTGGGGCTGCAAATAAACGTTGAAAAAACTAAATATATGGTCACTGATAGAATTCAGAATATTCATAATAACGGAAACCTGGTCGTCTGTGATAAAATTTTTGAACGGGTTAGCAATTTTAAGTATTTAGGATCGATTTTAAACCAAACTAATGAAATAAGAGAAGAGCTCAAGAGAAGAATTAATTTGGGGAATGCGTGCTTCTATTCGGTTAAGAAACTACTCGGTTCGCGGATATTGTCTAGGCGCTTAAAAATTAGAATTTACAGAACGATTATTTTACCGGTAGTCCTTTATGGCAGCGAAGCGTGGTCACTTACATTACAAGACGAGAAAAGATTTAGGGCTTTCGAAAATAAAGTACTTCGAAAAATCATCGGGGCAAAACGCGATGAGGAAACGGGCGAATGGAGAAAATTACACAACGCAGAATTACATCAATTATATAATAGTCCGGATATTATTAATGTCATAAAATCGCGTCGATTAAGATGGGCAGGTCACGCGGCGCGTATGGATGAGAATCGAATTGCATATAAAGTACTAATTGGTAAACCGGATGGGAAAAGACCATTGGGTAGACCAAGACGTAGATGGGAAGAAAATATTAGAATGGACCTTAACGAAATGGGGTACGAGGGTCACAAATAGAAAATGATTAAATTTATATGAAAATAATAAATTAAAAATAATCCACAGAACAATTTAAGATATTTAAAATCAGACTTTTAATTTCTAAAAATTTTGCATTTTTTTACTAATGGTATCGACGATATACAATAATAATTGGAGTGTTTTTATGAATGACGTTTTTTAATGAATTTTTTATGAACTTACAAGCATCATTTAAAAATAAACATATTAAACAAGGACTCTCTCTCTCTTTAAAATAACAAAAGACAAACTAAATCTGGTCTAATGAGAGTCAGCACGCGAACGGAGGTATGCAATAAATTTTTACAAAAAATTTGTTAATCCATACGAAGTGTTAATATCATCTTTATTTGAAATCTTAAAAAATCTTGAACGTTTCTCTTTAGAATCTTCATCAGCAATCTTCTTTATCCATACTAGATTTCGCGAACGATCAAGGTAGAGTCACTTGCAGGTAGCCAAAACTGTAATGTAATCTGTTTAAATTCATATATATTATATATAAGATATTTAAATTCAACTATAAATTAACAAGTAACTCACTCACACAATCGCCAAATCTCATCATAAAATTTTGCATGATATATTAATATTCACAACTAATAACATTTTATGAAACATTTTATGTACATAGATTTGTTTGAAAGCCGTCCAAGCCATCCGAAGTGACGAATATGTCTAACGAAACGTTTAAATTAACGAAGGTCGGATCGATAGAAAACAATAAGTCATAATAAATATAAAATAAAGACAATACATTTGTATTAAGTATTTTAACATATATAACGTATGTAACATATTTAAAATACGTAATGGCATAGATATAACAAATATAAGAACAGAAAATTATTATAATAGTTTGAAATATAATTTAATACAAGAGTTGAATCGTCAAAAAGAATCTAGAATAATTAATCAAAATTTAACACGTCACATTAACATTATGCGTAATATATAATATATATAAATTATGTAGTAATTTATAATCACACTCATTGTAAAAGATACACATATAATTTAATGCAATTTATTAACGAAAAAATAGTTACAAATATAAATTAATAAATGAATTGGTAAGTCAAAAAAAAAATCTAAATAACAAATCAAAATTTTAAACGTCGCATTAATATTGTGCATAAAATTATAAAGTAAATTTATTATCGCGCAGTCTTGAAATATAAATTATGTCAAATTATTTAACATATTGTAGATGCATAAGCATGATGTAGTTCATTTGTGTCAAACCTTAAATTAAGTTCATTTTTTTGCAAATATATATGTACTTTCTCAGATATTAACCGCTTATTTAATGTTCTTTCTGAATCAAATATTTAATGGTCTAACATTTTAAACGTTTCGTTAAACATATTCGTCACTCTGGATGGCTTAGACGGAATCCAAACTAATCTACATAAAATGTATCATAAAATGTAATTATTAAAATAAGTTGTGAATATTAATATATCATCCAAAATTTTATGATGAGATTTGGCAATCGCGTGAGTGAGTTAATTTATTGATTGAATTTAAATATCTTAAGTATATAAATTTAAATAGATTACAATTACAGTTTTGGCAAGTGACTCTACCTTGACCGTTCGCGAAATCTAATATGGATAAAAAAGATTGCTGATGAAGATTCCAAAGAAAATCGCGAAACGTTCAAGATTTTTCAAGATTTCAAATAAAGATGATATCAACACTTCATACGGATTAACAAATTTACAATATTTGTAAAAATTTATTGCGCACCTCCGTTCACGCTGACTCTCATTAGCCCAGATTTAGTTTGTCTTTTGTTATTTTACATCAATAACTTCACCAAAAAAATTTCTCCTTTTTTTCGCGAAACACGTGTTTCATATTTTTATCTATAGAATATGTTAGGAAATTAAAAAAAAATAAAATAATGTTTTAAAGATATCCGGTTTAACATGGAATGCTTATAGATTGTAAGTATTGAGTTGTAGGAAAAGTGCGATATTTTGTTAGCTCAAATTTATACAATATCTTTGTTAAAAACAATCAAAATTTAAATTTAAAAAAAATTGTGGGTCTGTCATGTATCAAAACAAAATTTCAACTATCTATATCGTGAAAGTTTTAAAACTTACAAAATCGTTTTTAAAAAATGTTTCTATGACTTTTTGTTCTTGAGTTATTCGCGTGTTAAATAAAAAGGAGCATTCTGAATTTGATTGCTCATAACTCTATTAAAAATCATCGTACTGCAATTTAAAAAAACTAATTCTTAAAGCTGAAATGTTGCTCTATCGAATAGTATCATGCTAATTTTTCAAATGTAAAATAAATATATAGAAATTTGAGTTAAAAATGTGATATTACTAATGTTACGTCCAGCGGGTTCCCACTACTCTTTTCTTTCGTGGAGATCTGGAATTCGTTAAAATAAAAAGACAGTTACAAATAACGAACAAGTTGGGCGTTATAGAGAAGACTAAAAATTTTCTTTTCCTACATTAAAAATTAAAACGAAGAATCCAGTATCTCCTCATAAATGTCGCTCCAAGATTAACTAAAAATCGGTGCACGTGCACGAGTAGCGGGACCAAAAGAACACCAAGTCTGTGCCCCTCGGGCATTGCGGTTAAAATAATAATAAATATGTCATTAAAAGCGTATGACCGGCGTCAAGATACCTTTTAACGATCAAGTCGCGGACGATTCTCACGAGTCCGTAATTATAAAATCTAAGAAGTGACATGCAACG
Source organism: Trachymyrmex septentrionalis (assembly GCF_001594115.1). Taxonomy (NCBI): domain Eukaryota; kingdom Metazoa; phylum Arthropoda; class Insecta; order Hymenoptera; family Formicidae; genus Trachymyrmex; species Trachymyrmex septentrionalis. The sequence goes on from NW_017304800.1 coordinate 31,036, forward strand.
TTCAGGGATAGGTCTTAAGTGATCCCGACGTACTGCACGTGCACTTTTTTCATAAATTTTAAAATCATAAAATTAAGGATGACACTTCCACACGCTACAGATTCCAATCAATGTCCTTTTCCATCCTTGACCAATTAGAAAACAAGAAATAGGTTCCACCATCTAATTAACGAACCTATCCATCAATCAATGCGCTGTTAATTAGGCCAGATTACTATAAAAACCCTGGTTGCGCGGGTCTTTTTTTCTAATTTCTCTCTGGAGACAAACGTAGCAGTTCGAAGTTCTTATTTTCTTAACCGGCCAACACGTAAAAACCCAGAGTTTAGAATCAGTGCGGGAGAAACTCCATCAACCTCGCATACTTAGCTTGCAAGACTAAAAGATTTAGAGTTAGTGCTGAAGAAGTATCATCAATCTCGTACATTCTGGCCGGAGGACCCTCACCGATGAGCATCTCAGTAATAAATCAGTATTTCTCTATTCTCTGGTCCCTCTCGCCTTTTCTTTCGTTATCTCATTTCATTATTTCATTTTTGTTTTTTATTTATTTATTTATTTTTATTTATTATTATTCTTTTCTCTCTTTCTTTCTTCCGTTTGAGTTCCCATGTAAAGGAAAATAAAAATATTACAGTACGTTGTCGCTATAATTCCAATTCCCGTTGCCGTCGCCACACGGTAATTGCTCGCCCCCGTCAACCGTCGACTCATGTCCGCTCGTTAATACTATCATCGTCCGAGGAAAATCAGGCCAAATCCACTCATCAAAACCTCCTTCCCTTTTTCCTTTTGTCACGATATTTTCATACACATATGAGGGTGATCTCGGAAGTACCCGACCTAACAAAGAAAACACAAAAAATTTGGGAAAAAATATCTTTATTTCTCAACATAGTCTCCTTTTAGCTCGATACACTTTTCCCAGCGATGTTCAATAGCTTCGATGGCCTGTTTATAGTAAGAACCGTTGAACTCCTCAAAATAGCCATTAACCACAGACTCCACCTCTTCATTGTTGGTAAATCTTCTACCACCGAGCTATTTTTTCAAGTTCGGAAAGAGAAAATAATCCAAGGGGGCTAAATCTGGCGAATAGGGTGCGTGGGGAAGCAATTCGAACTTTAACTCAACATCCTCTCGACGCTGCTTTTGTTCGATTGTGAGCAAGCGCGGCACCCACCTTGCGCACAGCTTTCTCATCTCCAAATTTTCAGCCAATATACGATGTACAGCACTTTTTGAAATGTTTACCATGTCTGCTAGCTCGCGCACTTTCAATCGACGGTCATCCAATACCATTTTGTGGATTTTCTTCACCATTTCTGGAATGGCCACCTCACTTGGTCGACCACTGCGATGTTCGTCTTCGCAGCTCGTACGGCCTCGTTTAAACTCTGCCACCCAATATTTTACTGTTGTAAATGAAGGAGCAGACTCCTCCAGAGTAGAATCCAGCTCGGCTTTGATATTGGTTGGGCTAAGACCTTTCAAATGAAAGTATTGTATCACATAACGATGACCAATTTTTTCCATCTTTGCAAATTCACCGAGATCGTCCACTATTGATGGCTGCCAAACAAATACTGAACAACGTAGCGTCTTCAAACTTCATAGTTAAGCTTTAGAAAGTTGGTGCTTTCCCCTACAGTGATTTTTTTTATACAACAACCGCCATCTGTACGTGAGGTCGGGTACTTCTGGGACCACCCTCGTACATAAAAACATACCTAACCAAAACAAAACAAACCAAAGAAATTGTATAACAAAAATGTATTGCTAAATATTTCTTTTATTATATTACTATTATAAATTTAACCCTCGTTTGTTTATTTGAAGAATCTCTCCTTGTATTCATTATAAGTTCTCTCACGATTGCTCTTCGCCCTCTCCCCGGTCACTTGGATTAAGTCCCATGACCAAAAGCCAGGGCATACGTACTGGCACATCTGGCATTAAAGTGCGCCCTCGTGGCACTGACAGATTGGGCCTTTTAAAACTAAAACTACGTTCGACTCATGAGTCCGCTTAGCAAAGCATGAATTGAGGTTTCCACTTCGTCTTCCATTTAATCCCCGACTCGTTAGGAGACTCAGGACGAAGCGAAGTGCCTCCCGATTTGCGTCTGTCCTTCCCCACAGTTCCCTTGCAGTCCGGAATCTGGACGCAATCAAATCGACTTAATTCGGTCCCTATTGCGTTCATCCCTCAGCTCCATGCATGCGGAGCTTGGACGTAACATTAGCCTTATATAACCATTGCGTAATGGAAAAAGGACAGTAATGTCACATTTTTAACTCAAAACATAGAATATATATTCTATTTGTTAAAAAATTGGCAAGTACACCACACATTTGATAGAGCAACGTTTCAGCTTTAAGAATCTGTTTTACTAATTCAGTACGATAATTTTTGACGGAGTTATGAGTAATCAAAATCAGAAAGCTCTTTTATGTAATCCGCGTGTAACTTCCGTGGTAACAAAAAGTCGTAGAAACATTTTTTAAAAGCGAACTTTTCTAAGAAAAAACTTTTACGTCAGATAGTAGAAAATTTGGCAACATATATATTCTGTATATGTATAATTTTGAGCTAACAAAATTTCGCAGAACTTTTTCTCCAACCCATATATACTAATAAAGTCATTTTAAAAAGAAAACATGTAAAAAATACTAACTTACTTTCAATGTATGTACAAATTAGTACAAATTCAGTTGTATTAATTTTTGCCATTGTGTTGTTTTTTTATAGACTTACCAGCTTAAATATTAAATTATCAGCGTCACTGTTTTGTTGGAAATGACACATAATATAGAATTTTTTTTGGTACAAAATAGTATAAATTAAATCGTATTGATTTCTGATATTATTTTTCTTTGATTTTGAATTGATTCTGCCAGCTTAAAATAATTGTATCGCATAGGAGCGGATTGTATAGGGGCAATCACTCACGCCAGCGCATGAGGACACTGCTGCAGAACGCAAGTTTTGAACAGTAATTTTTATTTCTCCACTGTGCCCCGGTATTTGAGAATAAATTGATAAGCGAAGTGGATATTAGTGAAGTAATATGTAAAGCAACTTTCTAAGGTTTTATAATTAATATTTGTCTGGTTATTCCCTATTTTCTTCGATTTAGGAAATTCGTATTAAATTTATCTATAGTCCTTTAGTTTTTGAGCGAATTTCTAAATACCGTTTTTACCCTATAATTGAAAACGTATTGTCGCTCCTTGTCTGGCACAAAGAACTCCTTGTCTAACACATGTTAAAAGTACTAACTTTAAATGCAATTATCTTTTGATGTCTCGTTACCCTCCTCCTCCCCCCTCAAAATAATATGTATTACGTATGTATAAAGCATATCATTATCTTCAAATAAAAGCTTCAAACAAATCTTAAGAAAAATCATTTTTTGCGATACAACCACCTTAATATTAAGTTAGTAGCGCCGATTTTTTTTAAATGGCACACGGTACAAAATCATCAGTAATGATACAATTTAGTACAAAATAAGTACTAAAAATTCCAACAGGTCCGATATGATTCTGCTAATTTGGTCCTGCTAGCTTTATAGAACTGGGAGCGCTCATTGTGCTCCGCTTCTCGGTCCTTAACATGGTATTATTGACTTTAGCAGATATTCATTTTCAAAGAGAGCACACGCAAAACTTAAACAAGCATTTTAATTCCACTATTTGGCGCCTCACTCTAAAACACTTATCTGGCGCAAAAATTATCGAAATCGCCGCCTTCGTTGCTACATGTGCCTTCAATAAAGTCTTTGGCGTTTTAAAAATAATGCAATTGCTAGAAATAAATATTGGCCAAACATTGTAAAATATTCGCCAACAATTACGACGAACAGCGAGTTACGGGCCAGGAACAGCCCGATTAAGCAGCACGAAAGAGCCTCGCACAGCTCGTAGATTACAATTAATGCGAGGAAACGAATTTTGTGAGGAAATGGAAAGTTTGCTGTATGAGTCTGGAATAGCAGATTATCGATAAGTTGCTAAAAAACACTACTTTTAGATACCGAAAACTTTAAATCCATTTTTCTCAAAATCACTTTTTCGAATTTAGTGTTCAAAAATACAATCGATAAACTAGAAATTAAATGTCTATAACGGTCGAAGCTGGATTCTTAATAATGCTTAAATAATTCAAATCAAAAAGTCCTCTATTATTTTGCAATTTTCGCAATAGTTAACGAGGTATTAATTTACTAAAAAATGGATTTTTTTATTCAGTTTAGTCCGCTCTCTATCTACATAAAGTGCTTGACAAAAACTTACGAGACACCCTGTATGGGCATATAAATATATACATATATACAGGGTGTTTGGAAAATAATGATAAATCTTTCTCATAGGGATAGAATGGACTAAACTGAGAAGAAAAGTCCTCTATCATTTTACAATTTTTAGCAATTAATATCTTGTTAACTATTGCGAAAATTATAAAATAGTAGAGGACTTTTCTTCTCAGTTTAATCCATTCTGCCTCTATGAGAAAGATTTGTCATTATTTTCCAAACACTCTGCATATTATATGTATATACTATATACATAAATGCATGTATATATATATATATATAAATGCACATGCATATACATATATATATATATATATACAAGTATATATATACACACACATATTTGTAGTCATTCAAATTGTGCGCCGAATTGGTTTTTCTGCCTTATTAAACTACTGTAATAATATTACTCAAAAACTATTCGATCAATCGACTTCTTGTAAAGTTTTTTAGATACATAATCGTCAACTATTCTAGATAAACAAAAAGCTTTTACTAAAAAATCAAAAATATAAACAATTATTTCTACATAAATAAATAAAAATTTTTTGTTTAAAATCGTTCCTTTTTCTTCAAAGTTCCACAATTCTCTTACAAGTTGATACTTTTCTTCCATCTTTTTTTTTTAATTCATCGAGGATAAAATGTTATCTAATTAAAAAAATTTTTTTGTCTTGTTTTAGGCAAGAAGTTTTACAAGGTTCCAAATTGCGCGCCAATTTACAACTTTAATGATGAAGCACAATATTGATTAATAAATAACTTTTTATTATAGTTATTATTTATTTATTAAAATATTATTTTGTATTTTTTAAATATACAATAAATCATCGTTAATGTTTTGAAAGATCGGTTTCATGGTTTGTTCATAAAAATTCGCAAAAAAAACAGCTACTTTTCAGTATTCTAAACCGCTTTAATTTAGAAATAAAAAATTGATAATATGTTTTTTATAGTGCCGATCGGAAAGATAGATCAAATCATCTATTACTCTGCATCGCCTACGGAATGTGAATATTCCATCCAAATCGGTGCAATTGTATAGACTCACTGTTGTGCAGGTAAGGGTTTCGATCGATTTTCCACAGTCATTGACCTCCATAGTTACATTACCGCCACGTGAGTTCAAATCGCAGTCCTTTTATGACTCTCACGTTACTGAAGCCATAAATTCTTTTCCAATATCATGTACAAATAAAATAAACAGAGATGTTCATTAACTCTCAACTATATAGATTATTGGACCAGATATAGATTATATATAGATTATTTGGACCAGAGTGAAAATTAGTCGGCCGCTGTTTTTGTACATTTATATTGCAAAATTGAAGTGAAGAGGTAAAAAACTTGGAATATTTCTCTATCGATTGCCGTGATGCAATTCATTGTTGTCTTGGTGCTAATTGTGATGCAATAAAAATTTGGTTTATGACTTAAATCCGTCAAATGTAAATTCGATAGATTTTTACCGAAAGTGAAAATTTATTTTTAGTAAGTGCCTGTTTATTTAAGTATACGTGTTGTCTTCTTATAATTAAAACATATACAATACTTATTGTCAAAAATTTTTACGAGAGAGACGTTTTGGTGAAACGATCGCTCTATTTCCTCAGAGTTATAAAATCGCAAGTAAATAAATAATTTAATCGAAATCATTATATATTCAATATAAAATATTTTCATTGCATTTTGTTTAAAAAAACAAAATATCCAACATATCTCCGATACCATTTTTCCGATCGTGCATAAAAATCCCCCCACTTTAGTCGCGCAAATAATTATACTTTTTGAAATGAATCAATAGAACGTATTTTTTTTTTAAAGTTCACGTTTTTTTCTTATCAAAACACTACTTATCTTTATCTGTATCTTTTTTTATCATAAAGATATGATTTTTGAAAAAAAAAAACTGATTATTGCTGTTTTTACAGGTTGTGCTTTAGCATTTTTTAGCATAACTTTTTTAATTATTACCAGCATATATATATATAATAATATAATATTTTCAATTATTATAAAACTTTTTTATATTTTGATATGTCGATTTTATACATTCTGGCCTTCCATAAAAAAGAAATATTTTTTATTGAAATTTATGATAATTACAGAGCTAGTCAAAGACGCCGTGGGTTACTTGGACCCAGATATGTAAATTAAGACTCTAAAATGAGATATGTAGTTGACAACCAAATCTTCTATTTATAATAAGTAAGAAGCAGCGCCTGCATCAGTCAAAGCTGAATCTTGAGCGTTTTAAATAATTTCATAAGTTTATATATTACGTTTATAGTCTCTCAAATTGTGTGCCGAATTGATTTTCCGGACTTAGGAACGCAACTAAACTAATATCACAAATTAAATTGATTAGCAATTTAATAATTTGATATTCAGTTAGCATCATTTTAAGAAGATTAGATCTTAATGTAATTGAAAATCTGTAAATAAATTGATTGCAAAAAATATTACCTTGACCGGGAATCAAACTCCGTATAAACATGATATATAAATTCACATAAAATTATTTAAAACACTCAAGATCGAGCTTCGATCGGTATAAACTTCTTTTTGTATTGTTTCTTATTTATTATGTATTCACATTATACGATACTAATAAATCCTTTATTATTATCTTCTATTATTTATATTTCTTTTTTTTTCAAAATGATTAAGTTCTAACGTTACTGTATATAAATATAAAATGTGTAATAATAATTAGAGTGTAAAGGCTCGTATGATTGCTACGCAAATTAAACAGAATCGTGGCTTATTTCGAGTTAATAAATAGAACTTTAAATAAATTAACATAAGATACAAAAATACAATATAATATTCAAAAATACAAAATTAATCAATTAACATAAGATACAATAAAACTGATAACTATAATTCAAACGTTTTGGCTTACAAAGCCTTCTTCAGTGTTGCAATATCAAACCGATAAAACAACGAATATATGAAATACTTATAATACTAGTGGCGATGTATCGATTTATATAGGAAACAAACATGTGTGTTAAAACGATAAAATGAAAAAATGAAGAATAAGATACTTCAGTCAATGATAAATAGTTAACATGATGTCCATGGATAAAAATAAGTTTTGCCAAATTTCTCGGTTGAAATTGAGAATCCAATTTGTCACAGACTTGAATCAGATAATTTGAGAATTTATTTGATACAAATATTTTATGATATTCTGTAGAACGAGAAGAAATTATGAATAGTAAGAATAGTAAGAATATGAAATATACTATCAAATCTTAATTCACGTTAATGTATATAAAATACTGTATTAATACACTTAAACAGAGACAAGATACATAAAATTTAGACGTTGACTGTTACTCAATTGAAAATTGACTGATGTAATGTACAAGTCAAACGAATGAAAGTCAATAAAATCGAATGTAATACAAGTCTGTTCAAAACTGTGACAATTTATGTTCACGTATATCGTCTGTATGTTAAAATAAAATATATCCAATAACTCCGGTATCTTTCATTAAATTTGAACCGTTTTTTTTTATTCTTTTATATGAATCATTTCAGAGATATTTCTATTGTGGAAATTCTTTTCAAAATCAAGTATACCAATATTTTCCCAATTAAAATTATGATTTGTTTCAGTGATATGTTTTGTGATTATCTACTGAGTGTTTGGACTGGTCTAATTTTATATTATTGCGATATTCTTTGATTCTAGTCTGTAGTTGTTTCTTCGTTTGCCCAATGTAAGAGGCATCACTATTATTGCAATTTAATTTATATACCACGTTATTATTTTTTTCATGTTGATTTTTGTCTTTATAAACTTTGATGAATTTATTAAGTTTGTTTAAGCACCTATAGCCAGTCAAATTTATAGATTTGTTAATTGACTTAGAGATTTTTTTGGTCACATAGATCTTATGTATGAGAAAATCATTATCTTCTTTCCGCTCTAATGGTGCCTCTGGAATCTGAGTTTGTGCTATTGATTGTCAATGCAAATTTTTTAATAGCCAAATTCTTTTGTTAACAATTAAAAATCATTCTTAAAGAATAAGGTTGTTGTCCTTAAGAATTTCTATTATTAGTTCTAAGTTCTTATTGTATAAAATATAGGATTCGATAAGATCATTCTATCTACAAGACTTATATTATATAATTCCAATCTTGTGACATGTAAGATGACTCGAAAAAAATGACAAATACCGAAAACGTCTTTTTATGGTACCAGTCTAAAATAATTGTATTATCTTTATGATGATCGATAGATTCAGGAAATTCAAACAATGGTGTTCCTCGTATTCAATTGTGAATTTAAGTCTATCATGCTAATTATTAAATAAGTTTAAAATATGAAAAATCTTATCTTTAGGTGCGATCATAAAAACATCGTCAACATACCTAAAGTAAGTGGAGATCCGGAAATCAAAAGAATTCAACACACTTTTTTCCAAATCTTTCATCAATATTGGATACAAAGGGAGAACCCATGGATATGCCAAATGTTTGTTTATAAATAACTCCATTAAAGGTGAAATACATAGATGTTAAGACAAATTTAACTGCATTAATAAATTCATCTTTAGAGATATTTATGACACATTTAATGGAGTCCCACCTTTTATTTAATTCATTTAACAAAATTTATCGGGATTTGATGAACGAAGAAGTTACATTCACTGAAACCATAATTTCTATTGTGTCAATTGTCATTCCAGTTAATTTATTGCGAAACTATTTTTATTCGACTCTTTGCAGGAGGAATGTTCTCGGAGATGATATATCTGGAAACACGGTAGTGTCTCGGCGCTAAGCCAAGTCGACAATGCTATAGCTATTTTACGCGAGCAAGTTGTGAGAGATTATTGAATCTCAATAAGAGCTGAATCAATCGAGTTCTAAGTGTGCTCAATCGATTGCATCCGCTCGAAATATGTAATGAAAGTGTTTTTATTTTTTTCTCTACGTACCCTACCATCGGAGATATTGCGATGCAAAATCTGAATTTTTGATATTTCGTTTTGTCATTATTATTAACGTCGTCCAAAGGAGAAAAGTACGATTCGTTTTTTCGGTAATAGACGGTTTCTGGTCTATTTAATCAGCAGACCAGCGTTGGCACTGCCATTATCAAGATCAAGGCCAATGGGGATTATTTTTCTTATTTTCATTTTTGCACTAAAAATTTATTTTTACATAAAAATGAAAATAACAGGTATAACCTCCATTGATCTTGATAAATATTATTCAGAACATGATCTTAAACAACACTTACGAGGTTATAGCCGTTGGTCGGATATCTTGCGTAATGCCAATGCTGGCGGTAACTTTCAAGCTCTATAATGCGAAAAGTATATAATAAAAAATAACTTTATTATAGTATTTTGAAAAGCTCTTGACAATAGCTATTAGATTCTGACATCAAAAATAGGGTGCTCTATTTTAAAAAATCGATGTGACCTTGATTTGACCTTAGCGATGCCACCCAAGGTCAAACTGACAAAATCAATAAATAGATCTTTTTAAGCTTTACAACTTTTGTCTGAAACATTTTTCTATAAAACTTATATTTTCTGAGTTATTCAGGAGTATCGACCTTTTCTCCCCACACTGTATACATACACATTATTCTAAATTATTGGCATATTTTATACAGAAAGCTCTCTCTATTTAATTATTATATAAAGAATTAATTCTTTATATATTTTTTATATATTTATCAAATTTTTATATCTTTTATATATATATATATATATTAT
>NW_017304800.1:41202-47688 GCF_001594115.1 Trachymyrmex septentrionalis
TATATATATATATATATATATATATATATAGATTCATCAAACCACCATGTAGTATATTTACAAACATTATTAAATTTATTTATACAAGATCGGACCGAATCAAAACGTCCTCTACCATTTTACAATTTTCACTATAATTAATAAGATATTAATTTCTAGATTGCCGAACAAACGGATGAAATCAACACATAAGACTTTGAGATATCTTTTAGAGTTCTTTATGAAATATCTGAAAGATATTTCTTACAGAGCTCTTAAAGATATCTTAAATTAAAGCTGTTTTATATTTTTTAGGTTTTAGACATTTCTCTCATTAGATAACTAAAAGAAATTTGCGAAAATTCCAAAATAATAGACTTTTTGTCTTGACAGTTTGTCTACTTTACCTACAAAAGGTATGTCAAAAAGTTTGGGATAGCTTATATAGACTATACAGACTATATTTTTGCAATATAATTCTCAAGGTAATATTGTCATATGAACGTCATTAATATTTCGACATATGTTGTCGTCATATTGCTGTGAACTTGCAGTTTGTCGCAGACGACTTCTGATGACAACGAAATGCCGTTATATTGCAGTCAGAAATTAATTCGTTGTGGAAATATACTAATGTCAACAAGTTGGCGTCAATTTGCTGTAATCTGATGTCAAATTCATATAAGTACAACCTAAGACGCACAATGACGAAGCTTGAATTTCTAGAAATTGGTTACTTCAATGGTTGTCGGTAACATGATGGCAACCTAAGAGGCATTTGGCTATCTGGGAATATATATTACACAAGGTTAGAAAAGTTACTCTAGAAGTTCCTTATAAGTTACATTTTAGGTTACCTTATATTAAGTAGATCGACACAAACAACTTCTTGATTGCATTGTATTTTCGCTTAGACGTATCAAGTGTTAAATATCACCAACACATAAAATAATTTGGTACACTAAAGATTATTGCGTTTCGTGGGTTTCCTCCGTGTCCAGATTCATTCTTGGAATACCAACGTTTCGTGAACCTTGCAGTCCACTTCATCAGGGCGAGAAACAGCCTGATATTGAGCTGTTTTCTCCGGGCCGTTCCTTTTATATTACGCTACTTGTTGGAGTAGTGAAGAGAAAGAAGATAATTGTGGGTGGAGCGGGGGGAGGTAAAGGAAATTGGTCGGTCTTCAATAATCGGGAGAATGGTTTTCCATATTTTATTTATGTTGTAGCCGTTATCTCTATTTAGATTGTTAGGATGTTTTTATATCTCTACTTTCTTCTCTATATTTTCTTGGAAAGTATGACATAATGTTGGCTATTGTGGTCATTTTATCAAATAGTATTTGATGTCTTGTTTCGATGTTGTGTTCTGATAATGCTAACTGCGTAGCGCGTTTTAACATCACATCGGTAATCTTATATCCATAGGTTGACCATTCTCCCGGTTTCTCCAATGTATACTTGCCCGCAGGAACAAGGTAATTTGTATACTCCTGCGGAGCTGAGTGGAGGTCTATCTTTTTGGGTGGTTTAAACATAGTTCGGATATTATATTTGTTTAATATCCTGCCAATCCGATCAGTTGTTCCTTTGACATATGGAAGAATGAATAGGATCCTTTCGTCTGGTTGTGTGTCAGAGGCCGTTGTCTTGTTTGCATGTTTATTGATTGTTTCGATTATACAATATCTTTTTGTCGTGTCCATTTTTCCGTAAGGCAAATTTTTAGATAGGTTGAGTTCTGTCCGTAAATGTTCTTTGTCAGAGATGGCGAAAGCTCTATATACAAATGAGTTGATTGTAGACTGTTTTGTGCTGGATGATGCTGCGACTCAGCATGTAGGTATCTATCTGTGTATGTTGATTTTCTGTACACTTGATGGCTTAAAATACCATCAGCTTTCTTAGGGACAAGAACATCTAGAAAGGGGAGTTTTCCGTTTTTTTCTACAATAAAGTAGATATTTAGATATTAATTGAAGAAAAATAAGGAATTTACGGAGTTCGGCTCTGCCTTGTCTCCATATCATGAATGTGTCGTCTACATAACGAAACTAAACTTCTGGTTTTTTGGGTGTTTTTCCGAGGGTCTCTTTCTCAAAATGCTCCATGAAGATGTTGGCAATTACAGGAGAAATAGGAGAGCCGTTGTCGCTCCTAAAGTTTGTTCATAAAATTGGTTGTTATATGAAGTTATGAGAAGTAAGAGATCGTTAAGCAATGCTCTCTATTAGCGGAATGAGGTCGAAGGGGACTTTATGTGAGGCTTTTATTATGTTTAATGTGTCTTTTATTGGGACTTGTGTGAAAAGTGATTCTACGAAACTTATAAGCAGGTCTGTGGGTCATAGTCGGATTTTTTAAATCTTTTGTATGAAGTCCGTTGAGTTGGTTATATGTGATTCGGATTTTCCAGTGAGGGGTTGTAGTGTTTGTGCTAGGAAGCAGGAAGTTGGGGAGTGTATGATGCAGACAATCGGTCTGAGAGGGATGTTTACTTTTGGTTTGTGTACCTATTTTTGGTAGTCTGTATAGTATTGATGGGAGAGGATTTGTAGGTTTTAATATTGATTTGGTTTTACTGAGAGAATGTTGCTTTTCTCCACTAAGATCTTGATGTTCTGTGTAATTGTATTAGTTGGATCTTTATCAAGTTTTCTGTATGTTTTGTGAGAAAGTTCTTCATCTTTTTCTTATAGTCTGATGTGTTCATGACTATTGTCGTGTTGTCTTTATCGGCTGGAAGCACGATGATGTCTGTGTCCCTGTTCAGGTCTTGGAAGGCCAATCGCTCTTGCCTAGTGATATTTGTCTGCAGATATTATCTGCTTGTTTTGATGGGATTTGGTAGATGATTGACTCTATTTGGCTGATAATCTCTTCCTTTGGAATCTCTTTCTAGGTGCCACTGCAAAGTTAGGGTCTTTGGCAAGTGCAGATATAGTGTCTTGAGACAAGTCTTTGTTGGATAGGTTCTTGAGGTTAAGTAAAGAGGGTTGTGGATTTTTGTGAAAGATAAGGTTTATGTATTTCTGTTTCTATCTTTCAGAAGATTGTGTGTGGATCTTCATGGCTTGTTCATATGTAATACGATCTAGGGTTTGCCAGATATCATGCCGCAACTTGGCGGATAGAAACAGGTGGAGTTTAAAGGTTTTATAGGAGATTTGGGCTATTTGTAACTTAGTGAAGTAGATGCGTTCTTTGATGAGGATGGAGCTAGTTTTATGAAGGATGTTTTTGGATTTGTGAATTACTAGGTGGTTCTTGAGTTGTAAGAACTTTAGGATGATGTTATTATCTCTATAGCGTTTTAGGAATGCCAAGTTTGATAGTTTCTTAACTAGGGAAAATATGAGTTTGTTGAAAGTGTTTACTTTAGTAAGGATACCCATCCCGTAGAGGTATTTAATAATATTTTTGAGGCTTCCATAGATGCTTTCTAAAAATTATGTGTTTCGCGGGTTTCCTCCGTGTCCTGATCCATTCTTCGAATGCCAACGTTTCGTGAACCTTGTAGTCCACTTCATCAGAGTAAGGAGCAGCCTGATACTGAACTGTTCTTCCAGGCCATGCTTTTATATTACGCTACTTATTGGAATGATGGGAAAAGGGGAAAGAAGAGAATTGTGGGTGGGAAGGGAGGCAGAGGTGGGGGAAATTAATCGGTCTTCATCAATTTGTTATATTGTATATTTAATACATTACTTTAAATACGAAGCGCCACTACGGTCTGAATGTTATAATGTTGAACTATTATATATATTCATTTAAATGAATTAATTTCAGAAATGATAACTGCGTGCCGATATGGTTGTCGAATTTTCAACGAAATAAAAAAATCTGAAATATTAATAAACTCCCTAAATTTCCCAAATTTAATCTTAAAAAATTGTAATAAATTTATTGCAAAAAATATTGCTTCGGCCGGAAGTCGATAAGATTATTGTTCAGACCGTAGTGACGCTTTGTATTTAAAGTAATATATTCAACATAAATGGTTTCCAATCTTATTTCCTATCTTATTATTGTATATTTTTCTAATTTAGTATAGTTTCAGGCACAGAAGATGATTAAATCACATCGAATAGTGTAACTCGTGCTCGCACAAGCAATAAATGTTCTGCATTCGCGCGTTGAAGCAATGAAAATTCTGCACTCGCGCTTAGAGGTAAACACCTTGATTCGCAGCAGTGCCTTGGAGAGGTTACCCTGAACGGCGATGGCTACGCTTGAACAGACACGTTAAGCCTTGAGTTACTCTGTAGCGATACCTTAGGTAGTCGCCTCCCTGGTGAAAATTTTTCTTATAATTTTTATACGAAACAATTGAAACATTTCTCAGAAATATTCGAAAAGTTTACTTCTTCTCTCAGAATTTTTCATACAAGTGAATTCTGAAATTTTTTGTCCCATAATTTAAAAAAAATATTTTTAAATTTTTTAACATTAACATTTCATCAGAAATTATATTGTACTTGCAAAAATTTTAGAAATCTTACGATATTTTATAATTAACATATATGAAAAATTCTGAGAAAAGATGTAGATTTTCTGAGAAGTGTTCCAATTCATACAAAAAAATGTGAGAAAGTTATAAAATTATATACAAATTTTAAAAAATTATATAAAAAATTCTCATCAGGGCTGAGCCATGTTTTTCCAGTACTTATACACACACAACTAACTTAGACTGGATGAGCTCTGGGGGTTTAAACTCGACACTTCGAGAAGATCACCCGCAGATCGGGCAAGTTGCACTTGGTCCTCTACGGACCAGTGTGGGCATGGGAAATGGAGACCAACGGGCGCATCAGGCGCCTCATTAACTCAGTTCAGCGACACCTTGCTGTCTGAATAATCCGGGCCTACAGAATCGTGTCGGCTTCGATCGGGATGCTCGCCGTGGACCTTATGGCCACCGAGCATTCCGCGATATACCGGAGCGTCAAAAAAGCCACCTCAGAGCGTCAAAAGAGCACTTGGAGGAGTCGTCCCGACGAGGGCCATTGACATCATGAGAGAACGTGAGAGAAGGAAGACTCTGAGGAGCTGGGAGAAATGACTCCTCAATCCCTCCACATACAGCCGTCGAGGACTTCCAGCCCCATCTGAGGGCTTGAGTAGATAGCAGTCAAGGAGGATTAACCTTTCATAATGCAGATTCTCGCGGGGTACTGCTGCTTCGCAAAGTACCTGCACCGAATAGGAAAAGAGCAGTCTGTTTCCATTGCAGGAAGTATATGGACACGGCGCGCTACACCCTCGCCAAATGCATAGCGTGGAATGAAGAGCGCCGTGAATTGATGGAAGTCATTGGGCGGGATCTCTCGCTTCCCACAATAGTTCGCAGGATGCTGGGAAGCGAAAGGCTGGAAAGCGATGATGGACTTCTGCATGAAAATAATGATGCAGAAGGAAAAAGCAGAGAAATCCCTTGCCAAGTCAGGATAGAAACGTCCACTCTCTAACTTAGAGGCGGAAGCGCACATCTTCGGTGAGAATAGATCGGGGTCATCCTTGCTGAAATACAGACGACAGCGAAAAGATAAACAGATAATCATCATTCTGTTTTTATGAAGCACTTTCAACTAAATTTTCGATAAAGACAGAATGACGATTACGTGTTCATCTTTTCGCTACCGTCTGTATTCTAGCAAGGTTGCAGTATTTAGATACGACACAATCAACGCAACACTACATAAAAGCGTACAAAAACCAACAAAGCCAACGCAATGCAATGAACACAACGTAGCTAAACGTAGCATATGGCAAATATGGGGGGCAAATATGGCAATAAAAATGCCGGTCGGAATATGCCGGAAACGATAACAGCCATACTAAATATTAGTTCAGCATTACCGATTGTCATATTGTAGTTATAAAGTCGCCACAAATGCTGGTAACGCTTGAAACAAGAGGGGAGATCGATAGTTTTGCTTTGCACTGAGGACTCATCAAATTTCCACGGCCTCGATTTCCGCTCGTAGCCGAAAATGTCCAAATTCGATCCTCGATCGGGGAATTTTAGATCATAAGAGCCGGATCAAAAAAGCTGGCGCAAAAGAAAGTCGTGAGATCGGCGATAATGAGATGCAGATCAGATTGCGGATCAGATCAAAGAACAGCGGAGATCGATGTGCGATTCGCGCGATAAAAGAAGCCGAACTTAGCTTTGTCCTTTTCCGTTAGATCTGAGACCTTTCATCTACTTCGTGAGCAACATAATATGCGCGCGCGCGCGCGCGCGTGTGTGTGTGTGTGCGCGCGCGCGCGTGTGTAAGTGTATGTGAGTTGTCTGCCTTAATGTCTTAAATGGATGCTTAATTTAAAACAGCTAAACTTATTCACTTGCTGTCAATTATGTTTCAAATTATTAAAAATTTAGAGTTGATCACAAAAGTGAAAGTTGTACTCTCCTTTTTTAATAAAAATAATAGCTCTCGAACATCTACATTTCTGTGAATTATTTAAGGAAAATGAATTTTCTGAAGATGTTATATAC
>NW_017304800.1:47788-63410 GCF_001594115.1 Trachymyrmex septentrionalis
TAAAAAGCGAACGAATATATGGATCCACCCAATACATTTACTTCTCGTGCTTGCTTTGCATTCTCCCGATTGAAAATTTAGTGTAACTTTTATATTAATTTATAAGTAAATCAATAAATCAATGAAAAGGTGAATAAATAAATAAATAAATAAGTAAACAAGGTGAGTACTCAAATCTTATAAAAAAATTTCCTGAGAATTCCAGATTTTTCCATGAATTTTATTAAAAATTCCAGATATGATTAGACATTTCAAAACATTTAGTTCAAAAATTATATATATAAACATAATTTGTTTATTATATCATAAAAAATATAATTCTTATATTTAAAAAAAACAAAAGATATATCTATAAGTAAATAACATATTAGGTTTGTTCTTTATTCCTGCACTGTCTAAACTGATGCACACAGTGCATTGCTTCGTGCAATAAGTTGAAACGAAACAAAACATATTTGTTTCACTTCAACTTTGCACTGTGCACTCAGGTAGTGTAGGAAAAAAAACAGATCTCTAGACAATATAAAATACTAAAATCTACTTCTTTAAAGCATTAATTTGTTCGTTAAGTCTACCTGAGCATTTTCTAAAATTCTTCCTCCTGAGCATTTTCTAAAATTCTTAAACGTTTGACCTCTAACTCTTTTACTTCTAAAATCTTTTTTCTTTTCATAGACGCTTCTTGTTCTGCAACAGATGCTTGCTGGCGACGCTGCTCAAAATCTTCTGTGTAACGGGAATAAGCGTTTCGAGCACAATGCAAAAAAGCTTTGGATATTTCTAAAGTATCAACGCCACCTTCGTGTAATACAGCATCTTATATTTGACGATGGGCATTTATAGATTCCTCTTTCATATTTTTGAAAAGACATTCAGCATTTACAGAAAAACCTCGTTCTACATTTGCATTGCCATGAAAGAGGTAACAAATCATTCTTACTACAAGCATTAAATCCTTAAAATCTTGGAACACAACATCTCTTCAAAAGTGATCTAAACGTTTTTTAGAACGATTATAAAATTTCATGATATCCATGATCTATAGTCGCGACGTAAGATCTAAAAATTGCTGAATTATCATCAGCTGTTGATCCAGTTATTTGATCCTTTTCGTTAAGAATGATATATAAACTATGTAAACATTTCTTGGCTAAGTCTAATTTTGAAGCTATGAGGCTTGGACATGAGGCTAAACAAGTAACAGCTTTTGTCAGAGAATACGTTAACGGTGATCGTGTTATTAATACGAAAACAAACTTTAGGAGACACTTCTTGCAATCCTGTTGAAAGCATATCTGTCTTAATATCAACTTTTCTTATTGCGTTTATAGTATCAAAATCTAATATAATATTTTTTACAGAAAGTAGATTAGCCTCTGTTCGGACATCTTTCAGTGAGACTGATGAAATACTCTTTATTACTTCGGGTTCCATAAAACGTTCTAATAAAACGTTTTCCAGCATTAAAGAAAGAGCACTATGTAAAAATGGAACCAAAGGAGTATCTAACTGAAATTCTCGTAAAAAAGGTTCTACATCAGAAGCAAGAAATTTAAAGAAAGCAAGCTTAGCACACAATAAAGGATCTTTAATATATTTTACAATTATTTTGTTTTTCACACATTGGTTCAATCTTATCTTGCTACACACCTTCAATTTTTTAATATGTGATATGACATCAATCGCTCTTTGAGCTACTGTACAATTTTCCAGCCATCTTATAGAACAAAATTTTAGTGGAAAAATATTAGATCCAGAATATTGTACATATAAAGCTCTATGAGCTGGTATATCCTTGAATAGATTGTATAAGGCCCTCATGTAGATATGAGATAATGTTCCAATTAGCAGCATATACTATATATACCAGATTTGAACGCACAATGCAAACGATGTAGACCGCAACTTCTAATATCAAATAGTTTGTTGTTCGAAAATTCTGATTTATATTCTTTTATAAAAGCCCAATTCACATTTAGTCTATAGATATTTGCAGTAACTTTTCTGTCAGATTTCCATCTTTGAATATTTCAAGAAGATCCGTGCGCCCTTGTACGTCCAAGAAACCATGAAGTTAGATATCACGTTATTATTTCTTCGTTTTATAATATATCCCCAAATCTCACATTTATATCTATTTGTTGACGTTTTAAAATCTTATTGAGAAGAGATTCGTCAAAGCAACAATAAAACATGCGCAGTTAATATTTTCTACTAATTTCTTATTGAAGAAAGGAGCGATACTAAACATAATAACATAACCAATTTTGTTCCTTTTATATTGTATTTTTTAGCAATGTCACTATCCGGAAACATTCTTCGAAAAACACCCTTCGAAAAACATCTTTCTCTGAACTACGCAATGAACAACAAACAAACTTGTGACTCATGACAGTTTCTATGCATAGCACTTCAGCTGTAGTAATGTTATTTTTGATCAAAATTGTATCAATTTTTTTCTGTACTGATAGATTAGATAAAGTTTGAATTGTATTGGAATTCGTAGAAGATCTAACAATAAATGAAGGGTTTTACTTGAGTTAATTCAGAAGTGACCAAATTAGAAGAAGTAACTGCAACTGAACTGTCGGTTGTGGATACTACAAAATCTTTTAATGGCACAGAACTTCAACGTTAAACGTGTTTTTTACTTTTTATATGACTTAGGAGAGCTTGTCTCCCCATATTACTCAAAAAAATATCGCAAGGATGCATAAAATACAGCGAACATAATGGGGTTTCTCTTTTATAGGCCGTATCCAGTTCTGAAACTCAGAACTTTTAAGCCAATTTTCTTGTAATTTTTCTCACGAATACTTCGGCATCGTATAAGACTGCACAAAAAAATTAAATATATCATGCTTATATGAATTCTTTGATTCAATGCAAGACAGCAATGATATGTCGCCAGACATATAAAACTTTAACATTTACTATAGCAAAATACAATTTCTAAGAGAGAAAAATAATATCTGTAAAAAGTAATTTTTTGTCCAAACATTCCGTTTCATATTTATTAAGTTCATTTATATTATCTATTAGTATCATTTAACTTAGCTATTATCATTAACTATTCTCTTTTACTAACATATATGTGTATATATATATATATGCAAAAGTTGTTTATGTATTAATAAAACTATTATTAATGAATAGTATTATATAGTATTTAGATTATAGTATTTGTTATATTATTAATCTTCTAAACAATATCAAAAAATACATTGTGCTTATTCTCTCAATAGTATTAATAAACTTACTCAAATTATAGATAATTGTTAATTTGTATATACGCATACAAATACGTTATAACATGTCGAGCGGTTTCAACCAGCTACAGTGATGCTAGATGACAGTCATTTGCATCAGATAGCATGTGGAGATGTTAAAGTTACTAGATCTAATAACTTTGGAGAGGTTAGCACACCATAAATATACATGACTAAATACATTCCCTCTTGTGACTATCTTTGACTTATATAGTCAAGGTAGTTATCGTATGATTTGTGACATTGAGAATTTAGACACTAGCACCTCTGAATTTAGAGGCATTATTACATTCTCTTCTTCTCTACTGTCGGTAAAAGTTTTGGTAATTGTTCAGTTTAGCTACGTCACCTCAAAACGAATGAATCTGAAAAAAGCGTCGCTCTGCACTGAGATATTAATCGTTAAAGTTGACAACTATTCAGATTAGGAAATACGTCACAGTCACAAAATAGGGGCTTAGATATCAAAGAAGCGACAAGTAAGGAAATCGTCTGATTGGCTGGTTAAATCATAGGATTCAGCCATATTTTTACACTACGGTAGAATTAGGGCTATAGCAGAGGATGAGACGTAACGAAACGTAGTTATGGATGTAGAATATGACAGAGAAAAACATAGATGTCGCAGTCGGACTATAACACCTATATTTTCCTATGTTTTACCATGTCACGACTATGTCTTGTTATGTCTCATTCTCTGCTATAGCCTTTAGGCTGCGGTCAAAAGTTTCACCATAAATGGTTCGAAGCGTTTATAAGAAAGAAATGATTTTATTAAACAAAATAGAATTTAAATTTAAAAATAGAATTTAAAAATTTCCCTGACAATTTCAACAAAATTCCAGGATTTTTAAGGGTAAAAAACAATTCCTTGAGAATTTCAGATTTTCCAGGTTTTTCCCGGTAGGCGACATCCTGGTAAATAAATAAATAATAAGTACATAAAATAAAATAAAATCTAATATAAAATAAAATATCTATCCAACATAAAATAAATATCTATCTAAAGTAAAATTAAATAAATTAATAAATAAGATAAAATAAAATAAATAAGTGACATAAATAAATAAAATAAAGTAAAATCTAATAAAAAATAAATAAAATATTTTTCTAACACAAAATAAATATCTATCTAAAAAGAAATAAAATAAATTAGTAAAGTAAATAAATAAGTAAAGCAAAATAAATAAGTAAAGTAAATAAATAAAATAAAATAAATAAAAATAAATAAATCACAAATAAAATCTAATATAAACTAAAATACCTCTCTAAAATAAAATAAGGTAAATAAATTCTATCTAAAATAAAATATCTATCATAAACAATTTATTTATTTAATTTTGTTTTATTTAAAAGTAAATCATTTGTTATTTATAAAAACTTTTTTATCTTTTAGGCGTTTTTAGACCTAAAAGAGACTAATATTGTTCAACAGCCTTGAAAAAAGCCGGTTTGTTCAAATAGATCTCCGTCGACCGCTAAGCAAGCGTGGGCTCTCCGGACAGTTTCATTTCTTACATGGCAAATCATTTCGGCATCCATCATTGTTACGGCAGCGTGTAGTCGAGCAATCAGTTCCTCCACGTTCTCTGGTTCTTTTGCATAAATAGTTTCCTTTAAATAATCCCAAAAGAAGAAATTTAAAAGCGAAAGATTAGGAGAACTGACAATAACAATAAATATTAAATTAAAGATATTATTTGTTTAGTGATTTCTAACTATATAAGTTCAAATTAATCTTACCGTGGAGACCAGCGGAACGGAGCGCCAACACCAAACCAACGTTCAGGAAACTGGATGTTGAGATATTCCCTCATATGCCGAGTATTATGTAGTGGTGCGCCATCTTGCTGCAATCGACGAGGTCAATTTGCAAACGGGACATCGTCCAGCAAATCCGGAAGGGATCTCCTCGAGAAAAATAGCATACTATTCCACCCTGAAACAAAGAAACGTGCGTAATTTTTAATTTTTATATACGTATGTCTACATACATATATACGTATGTTATAGGTGTAGTGATACTTACTCTAAAAACGTTCGGAAACTAATAAATGAAGACCTGATGTCCGACAATTCCGCCCCATACGTTCACTTTCTAGCGATGCTGAAAATTCCTTATCCTCATTACGTAGGGATTTTCGTCAGCATAATAATGTAAATTATGCTGGTTGAAGATTTTGTTCTTGTAAACAGATTTTCGTCTGTCCGTAAGATATTGAATAGGAAATTTTTATGATGGTTCGTCAAGGCCAGCAAATGTCGACAAAATTGTCTATACAATTCTGCATCCCCTGGATGAAGATTCTGGACAGACGTATAATGATATGGATGCAAAAAATTGAAACGGAGTATTCGATTCACCGCCGATTTCAAGACACCGGTTGCTTTCTCCAGTAATCGACAGCTCATCATTGGATCATTCTCCACTCGTTCTAAAATACCTTCTTCGGCAAGATCTGCCACCTCATGCTGTCATTCCTCATAGCCTCCTGGCGTCAGTCGATTTTTTGTTCTGAGGTACAGATGTAAATGCGTGAATAATTGTGGATACGGGTGAGCCCGATTCGGAAAACTTTCCGCATACACTCTCGAAGCCTTTAATGCATTGTACGGATGTGCATACGTGAAGTTGCCGTTGATTAACTTCACGTATACGCATCCGTACCAGCGAAATTATTCTTAAGCGTTATTTACGTGTTTTCACGTTTGTGTCAAAAAGAAAAACGTAATGAAATACACCTTAGCCGAATATGCCGACATGCATCTTATTTATGGCGAGTGTTGATGTATATGAGAATAAGAAATTTTCAGCATCGCTGGAAAATGACCGTATGGGGAATTGTTGGGCATCAGGTCTTCATTTATCAGTTCCCGAACGTTTTTAGAGTATCACTACACCTGTAACATACGTATATATGTATGTAGACAAAAATAACATATATAAAAATTAAAAATTACGCACGTTTCTTTGTTTCAGGATGAAACAGTACCCTATTTTTCTCGAAGAGGTCCTTTCGAATTTGCTGGACGATTTGCTGGACGATTTGCTTCCATTTGCAAATTAACCTCGTTGGTTCCAGCAAGATAGGGCACCACCACATAACACTCGGCGTGTGAGGGAATATCTCAACGTCCAGTTTCTTAAATGTTGGTTCGATGTTAGCGCTCCGTTCTGCTGGCCTCCACGGTAAGATTAATTTAAACTTATGTAGTAGAAATCACTGAACAGATAATATTTTCAATTTAATATTTATTGTTTTTGTCAGGTTTCCTGATCTTTCGCCTTTGGATTTCTTCCTTTGGGGCCATTTAAAGGAAACAGTTTACGCGAAAGAACCAGAGAACGTGGAGGAACTGTTTGATCGATTACACGCTGCCGTAGCAATGGTGAATGCCGAAATGCTTCGCCATGTAAGAAATGAAACTGTCCGGAGAGCTCATACTTGCTTAGCGGTCGACAGGGATCTATTTGAACAAATCGGCTTTTTTCAAGACTATTGAACAATATCAGTTTCTTTTAGATCTAAAAAATGCCTAAAAAATAAAAAAATTTTGTAAATAACAAATGATTTACTTTTAAATAAAACAAAATTAAATAAATAAATCATTTATGATAGATATTTCGAAGAACTGGAAAGAATACGGGCAGTAAGGTTATACGGATAGATATTTCATTTTAGATAGAATTTATTTATCTTATTTTATTTTAGAGAGGTATTTTAGTTTATATTAGATTTTATTTGTAATTTATTTATTTATTTATGTATTTTTATTTATGTTATTTTATTTATTTTACTTTATTTTGTTTCTACCTCCTATTTTTTTATTCATTATTTTAGATAAATATTTATTTTGTGTTAGATATTTTATTTTCAATTGGATTTTACTTTATTTTATTTTACTTTATTTTATTTACTTATTTATTTTATTTTATATCTTATTTATTTATTTATTTATTTATCTACCTTTTTATTGATTTACTTATTAATTAATATGAAAGTTAGAACAAATTTTCAATCAGGAGAATGTATAGCAAGCGCGAGAAGTCCCATGGCATGCTATGCTCCGGCTGCATGCTCTATGATTGGTCAACTTTAGTCGTCAATAACTCGGTCAATAATGATGTGAGCCAAAACTTGTAAAAGAACTTTCAATTCAAAATTTCATTCTCTTTCACTCTCTGAAACATTAATAAAAAGATACAGGACACCCGGTATGTATATACACACACGCACACACGCACGCACGCACACAATAGGCAACAAAATTAACGCAACACCTGTTCATTCTGCAAAAATAGGCAAAAAAAAAATACAATAACTTCGTCAAAAATTGTCGTATCGGGATGTTTAAAAAAGCATTTCACAGGTAGAAACCTCTACTTTTCAGATCGCTACTTAAGAAAACGGTCTCATAGAGATTTCATGAAGTTATACAAATATAAATAAAGATATACCCTCAAAATTTTTTATAAAGTTTGCGAAGCTCCACAGAGTGGAATAAAAATTGTATACAAATGCGATTTACATAATTCGAAAGAGCGAATCTTTACCTTTAATTTACTTTTTTACGAAGCTCCGATTTTTTTTCATCGAGTTATTCAATGTTGAAGCAAAAATGGTCCTTTTGTTTCGCAAAATCCTCCTCAATATAGATAATTTAAAACATGAGAATTTTTTGTTTGATCTGAAGTTACGAAACTTAATATTGCAGTTGTCAATGCTATTCAAATGTCTCGGAGTAATATTGCTATTAATGCACTGTTTAATAAATAGAGTATGTACATAAGTCTTTGTAATCAAACGGCGATATTTGATCCAGCGTCTTATGTCGGACAGATGGGCAGACAATTGAAAACCAGAATTACTGAACATCGTAATCAGACATAAAACTTCTGTCCATTCTGTCATCACCGAACATAGGCTACAGTGTAATCACGATTTCCAATGGGACATCATAATCTTAGATGAAGAGCCTTGTTATAGGAAGTGTTTAATTTCCGAAATGCTTTACATAAAGAAGCAGAAAAACAGTCTTAATTTACAGATACTTAATAACGGACACTGAAGGTCTTCACAAGGCATATTTACCCATTGTAAATAAAGTTTGACTTTTTTTATACTGACAGCCCGTCTCCTCTTTCAGTGCGTGGCGATTCATTTCAGCGAGCGGTCACATTAGTCGATACACAATGTCCATTTTGTTACATCTGCATTCCATCCTTCTTTATGCTTTTATACTATTTGTTATACTTATATGGATATACATATTAGTTTTGATCTTTTACATATGTTTGCTGGTGAGTTTTTACTTTTTATCATAATTACGGTTGTCAATTTATTTAAGTTTACTTTTTTCATAAGAGATCTTTTTCTTTTTTATCAACTAAACTAAAACTTTGCTATGAGACATGACACTTTTTTGACTGTTCAATCGTACGAATAATATCGAGTTCTACATCGAGACTCAACCGAACTGCGTGTATTCTTAATCTGTGAACTTTTGCGACAATTATTTTTTAATTCTGTTTCCATTATATTAACATCTGAAGAAGGCTCAATCCGGTAGCCGAAACTTGTAATGTTATATGTTTACCTTTCACTGTTATTTCTTAGTATACATCTTTTCTTTTTTTTTATCTTTTCTGTACTTTCAATTTATGTCTTTAATTACATGTCTTTTGAGACTGAATGCGTTGATTCTTACTTCACCCTTCATTTGTTGTTATTTATTTTATATACGAAGAATTCTTGTATTTTTGTTATTTAAAAATTCTATTTAATTTGAACGATCAGGCTTAATTTGATGTATCAAGTATATAAAAGATTTAATACCAATGATGGGCGCTAAATTATAATCTTTAAAAATTGTTACCTCACTCAATCCAAATCATATATTATAACTTTAAACAAAACTCTGTTATACGAAATTAAAAAATATAAATAAAACAATTTTCATATAAAAACACTTGCGCTGTTGGATCAAAAAATGTAGAGTCACTACAATAAGAATCGAGACATAAGATCGGAAGAACGCCATTGCTGGGACGTCATTTACACAACTCACACATACGTTACACAAACTCACATTTTCACTAACATATCGTACGATCCCAAACATGACGCTGACCAATCCCGAAAATAAATCGCTCATGTTTCGACTCTGATTACAGTGACTATAGAAAACTGTAATGATCAAATACTAAAACACAAAGACAATAATAACGTAAGTATTAAGACATAAATAACGTATATAATATATAGGATTAAAAGAATTTTTAGGATTAAAACAATTAAAAGAAATAAAATACGATGGAAGTAAGTATAATCAATGTAAATACGTGCAAGCGAGTAATACGGTGTGCAGATTAAAATTAAATATAGGACATAAGTATTTAAGTTTTGAATTCTTTTGTGTGTGTTGTTGTAAAAATTATTAAATTTAAATGTAGTACTGCAAACCATTGTAATTTTTTTAAATATTCACTATTCAACTTTCTTTTTAATAAATGTAGCATTCAAATTAAATTCATTATTAACCCTGATAGAAATTTAGATAAGGAGCTAGTATGGATGCTTTTGTATGGATACCATGCTGCCATATCAGGAGCAAGCATGGCAAAGGACCCTGCTACATCTTATGTAAAATGGATCCCAGTCAAATTGACTGAAATTATAATGTAGATCATAATGTCCTGATCAAAAGACCTCATAGGCACAAAGTCCAAAAATAAATAGTTTTCGAGATATTGGGGGTCAAATCTTGGAAATATGACTATTTACTTATCGAGTAGACGCAATCATTGAGAACAAAATTCATGGATTGAGAAGAAGTTCTGTCGCTATATTTCTCAAGACAAAACAAGGTGAAGAAGTTCATGAGAAAAATTCAGTCAACTAAAACAAGATTGAGCAGAATCCAGCCAATAAAAGCAAGATTGAATAGAATCCAGTCAATGAAGGCAAGATTGAATAAAATCCAGCCAACCAAGGCAAGATTTTGATACAATTCAGTCAGGCAAGCCAAGTAATTAATTCAGTCACAAGAAACCTTCGTAGTCAAAATAAAAATTTAAAAAATTATAGATATAAGTAACTATAGATCTAAACATCAATTACTTCTGGTAAAATATTAATCATTTGTCGTAGTCTATTTACAGCGTCATTTATAAATTTAATTAGTCTAGTCGAAGGATATCACACGTTCGATTCATGCCGTGCATACCCCATAAAACATTGGTAATGTATGCACACGTATCGAGAGTATGAGCACTAGACTTGCATGTACAATAATAATCTTATATAGGTATACGTTCGTCATTATCCATCCCATGGCCCATCTCATTATCAGTCTATATGAAATCCATAACTGATTGCGTTGCGAAATCGTGAAAAAAATCTAACTTTCATCAGCCCTGGTCGTGATAATCTATATCTCTTAACATTTCAAGTTGGTACTCTTCTTTCTCATCCCTTTATAAATTGTGTTGCACATAAGATGATGCTAACTAAATTTGATATACACCAACTGTAATGTTTTTTAGAAATTCTAGCGTTAAGGTTGGAACGTCATGTAATTGTTCAGCATTCAAAAGAATCCACGTTTGAGCATTTCTGGTCTTGAGATTTTCAGCTTCTACAAGTGCTTGGAAGATATTAGGTTCTCTCTGAAGTAACATTTGGGCCATCTAAACATTAGCTCCTTCCATGAGAATAAGTGAGTGGTATCTATTAATAGCTCCAACTTTTCGGTAAAAATTCTCTAGATTTAGAAAATATTAGCTTTGCATTCGTTTGATAACCTGTGACTATTATTAATAGCATTGCACAACTAGGCAAAAACTATTTCTAGTCTGTATCAATGCATTGAAT
Organism: Trachymyrmex septentrionalis; assembly: GCF_001594115.1. Taxonomy (NCBI): domain Eukaryota; kingdom Metazoa; phylum Arthropoda; class Insecta; order Hymenoptera; family Formicidae; genus Trachymyrmex; species Trachymyrmex septentrionalis. The sequence continues at coordinate 58,932 of NW_017304800.1, forward strand.
CTCAAACAAGCAGGATCTTCTTCGATTGCAGCTATTTCATTACGAATAGACTGATTACAGTTGGTGCATATTTTAGTCAGATGTGTTACATCGAGAGGCGGTCTGTTCAATTCTTCACATCTGAATAGCTATTTCACATTCATTGACGTTTTTAACTCTATTTATTCGCGTTATTAGCCATGAAGTAAAGTTTCTTCAAACATAACGTAAAAGGTTTCTGAAAGTCGTATTACATCAAAAGTCTTCAAGTTATATTAGCAATATCGTTAACATAATATAACAAATTTTGTTACTATATTTCATTGAAAAAAAGTGTAAGATTTTAATAATAAGAATAGACAACATAAGAATATTTAAGATTTTAATAATAAGAGTAGACAACATAAGAATATTTAAAATACTCGTACGAGAACCACTGTGCGGATTGTTTATATACAGTACGCGCCAGCCGAAATGTTGCTATCTCACTTCAGCAAGCACTTCAGCCTCGACTCACTCGCGCGCGCAGCGGTACTTGTATTAAGATATAATTATATAAGATAAGTATATTATACAACTTTTTTTCAATTCATATATGGAAATAGCGCTGGTTATTTTAATTTCTATCTATTAACTCGATACAAAGGTGACCGTATTCCTGTCCTGATCATATTATCCACACTTATTCTATATATTTTGTTTATCTGGTGTTGTCCTAAGATATTCTTTGATTAATTTTCATTTCGATCCATAAATTCCGACGTTCTCAGTGATTGCATCTACTCGATAAGTAAATAGCCATATTTCCAACATTTAATATCTCGAACCCCCAATATCTCGAAAACTGTCCATTTTTGCACCTTGTGTTCATGACACTCTGTGAGGACTTTTGATCAGGACATCATGAGCTATATTATAGTAAAATTTCAATCGTCAATTCGATTGGGATCCATTTTACATGAGATTTGTGTGAGGTCCTTTGCAAGCGCCTCGCCAGCAACATCACATTTTGTCTAGTGACACCGGCAAGCGGCTGATGTGCCGTCACCGACGGACTGACCTAGCGCCGCCAGATGACTAATCTGGCGTATATATGGCACATTAAGAATTAAGAAATAATAATATAATAGAATCGAGATCGACTCGATTTCTTTGATTTAAAGAAGTTTTTCGTTGTTCCTTTCTATTAAAATTAAAAAAATAGTTTTTATAGTTTTGCAACTCATTTTTTATATAAAAGAAATATATTTGTTATATGTAACAAAAAACTTTTCTTAAATAAAAACAATTTTTTATGTGATAAAAAAATTATAGTTATATCTTAACGAAAAAAATAATTTTTTTATTATTATTACTTTAATTTTTTCAGTTCAATTTATTATTTACTGTTCCGCATACCTTTATTCTGTGTTATTAAGTACAATTAATTATTGAAAAATGCATAGCCGCCAAAATTTGAACCTATGATACCTACGATCCCTAGAACAGTAGTCTAATGCTGCATTTTCATGCTGACGCTCGACACTCGATTCAAGCGTCAAAACAGATCACGTGATCAAAATTGACGAATACCAAGCATCAATTTTGTTCACGTGACCTATTTTGACGCTGAAAATGAGCATCGAGCATCAGCATAAAAAAGCAACCTAATACATTTACGCTGAGCTAATCGCACGTCTGTGATCGCGTTATTGCCAACATTACTTATATACCTCCTATTGTAACCATTCTTAATTTCATGTCTCTGCTGACAGTTTAATATTGTTTACAATTTAATATTTGAGGAAATTACATAAAAACGAAATAATATGCTGGTATTTATTAACTTAGGAAATGACAAAATGATTGTCCTCAGTCTTGATAAATCGTTCGACTGTAACAGAAGTGGCGGACTCGTCTCGCTGCGATCTAAGGTTGCATGTTTTATTTGTGAGCGTAAATGTGGCTGTGTTTGTGCTATTTGTATTTATGTTCTAATGTTTTCCTTTCTCAGTCTATCATATCCTTGTTGTCGTTCTTCCCGTCAAGAAGCGATTGTCCTCAACTGCAGCACGATATGTGCAAGAACAAATTTTCTAACCTGAATAGTCGTAAGATTAATATAATATCTCAGACTCGCGAGGCAGTGACGCTTGTTTCTGCCAAATTCCCTCGTTTTATGAAAAATGTTGAGTAAGCCTAATTTTATTGATTTTTCGTGTAAAAATGAAAGTTTTACAAGAAAAAAGGGTAGTAATTCAGTTTCGCCACTGCCATCTCAAAAATCAATGAAATTAGGCTTACTTGATGTGGTTTTGCACAAAAGAATCTGGCAGAAAAAAGCGTTACTCTACTCCACAAGCTGGAAATATTAATCATTAAAGTTTACGACTATTCAGGTTAGAAAATCCATTACAGCCACGAAATACTGATGCGAATAAAGCGCTGCGGTCATATTTTCATATGAAGCGCGAGTTTGAGTCTGATGTGGGCTACGTTGGACTATTTAATTAATTTTACTGCGAATGCTAAACTATTTCCATACCAGTTCCATATCAGGCGCAAAACTTTTATGGACCATGTCTGATTTTTTAAAGAGGTTATGACGTGGCAAAGCAGTAGCGAAGTATCGTGGCGCAGGCTAATATCATGGCATTCGTGGAACTGATGAGGAAATTTCTAGGATACGTTTGAACGATTTTTCACATTTTTTTCCAGCAGCGCCAAGTGTTTTTACATAAAAATTTTTTTATTTTAATTTTTTAATTTCATATAACAGAGTTTTGTTTAAAGTTCATATACGAGTATGATTTGAATTGAGTGAGGTAACAATTTTTAAAGATTATAATTTAGCGTCCATTATTGATATCAAATCTTTTATATATGTAATATGTATCGTTCAAATTAAATAAAATCTTTATTTATGGGTTATCAGATTTTAACTTGGTGGCAAGGATACAAAAATCATCAATATCACTAAGTTTCATCATATATAAATTAATAAAGATATTATTACTTGGAACTTAGGTTTTATTCTATAATTTAATAAAATTTTTTTTTTGCAGAGCACATTCATAATGCTTTATCTTTTTTTAAAAAGATAAATTTATATTGATATCTTATGCATTTTGTAGTGTTTAACATCTTATAAATAGTATATGAATTAATCAATTTCGTACACATTTTTTTCCGAAGTACCGAAGAATTTACAATACCTTTTTCTACCTTTTTTTAAAAAGCTAAGTTTTGTATTGATATTTTACACATAAAAATGTATACAGATATTTTATCAATAATCTTTGTTGTCATATGTTTTAATTATTTCTTCATTTTATATTATAAATAAATAATGAAAACATATTGTGAAAGCAAGACAAAATGAAAATTAGTTTCTTTTAATAATAATTTATATTTTAGGATTTCTACAAGAAGTTTTCTGTTTTGGGCAAATGAGATTGTTCATGTTTGATATAATGAGTCAGTAGAAAAATGGTATAAATCTTATAAAGATGGCAAATTACCATCAAGAAAAATTATATCATAGATATACAAACATTGCCAAGAAAATTAAGAAAACAGTATTTGAATTAGACAAAAACGAAGCAGAAGCTAATGAAAATAAAAGAAATAGAAGAAAATAGAAGAAGAGCAATATTTGAATGAATTGGCTTTCAAATCATTAGACGAATTTATAGAATATCTCATACTTTTATGAGAAAAAACGTTTAAATGTCATCAAATTACGTGCAGTATTGATAAATACTTTGAGAAATATCCACAATTATGCCCATGATTTGGAATGTAATAGAACAAATTGGATTATTGATGAACTTATAATAAATATTTTACAGAAAAAATGGCTTATCCTAAAATACTGCATCCTAAAATACTGAAATTGACTAAACAACAGAAATGTACAGCGGAGTTTATAAACAGTGAAAACGTACATTTAAAGTTTGGCGAATTTTTCTATATTTGTTTAAACCTATATTTATGAAAATGGGTAACAAAAAGAATCCATAGAAACCATCATATCATGAACAATCTAATGGATTTATTATTTAGATAAATATAAGTTTAAGATTTTATAAGATTTGTTATTGATATGAGTTTGTATAATTTTTTTTATTGATTATTCAATTTTATTTAAAGGTTATTGCTCAAGTTTTGAGAAAACACTTAATCTGAGAGTAGGCGCGTCTCAAAATTAACGTTAATAGGCGCGTGCTGGTTATTTTAATTGAAATATATTGTCGCACTGAGAAATTACAAATACAAATAATTTTTTATAGACTCTTTTAATTGAACAATTTAGAAATATGATAATAATATAAAGTACAGGCGATAGGAGTCAACGCTGGTTATCAATTAGCGCAATTCTTCTTAATATTATATATATAAACCTTAACATTAAACGTTTCCACTCATGGTTTGAGTCTTCATCAGCAATCTTTCCTCTGAGAGAACAATTTGTGTCTTGTCATTTCAACCGTCGGTTGAATTATTCACTCAAACTCCTAT
>NW_017304800.1:63510-81165 GCF_001594115.1 Trachymyrmex septentrionalis
AGCTGAGAACTCAAACTAAAATTATATAAATGATTAAATTATTCTATATATAAATTTGAAAATTAATAATCACTTTATCTCACACAGTCTACGCATCAACATTGAACAATAAATATATCATATACAATATTTTGCACAAAAATATAAATCATTAATTAATAAAAAATTAATAAATCAAAAATTATCGTCAAAACTTTAAAATATTAACTGAGAGAGCAATTTGTGTCTTGTTATTTCGATTGTCGGTTGAATGATTGCTAAACAAGTAACATAGCGGACAAACTATAGTTTATGATATATAGTATATTATTATATATTACGAACAACCTTACAGTTTATTGAGAATCTCAGTGTAAGCATGATTTAAGGTAACGGTATTATGTATAAATTTAGCCCATTGGCCTGCCGATTAATGTGCATCATCTCCGATATCAATCATTTGTTATAATAATTCTCCACATCCAGAATCTCCCCATTTTGCCAATCAAAATCATAATCATTTTGCAATCTATGATCTGTAATCACCGAATGAGTGGATGTTTGACTATGGATATGCTTTTAGTATTCAGAAAATCTAGTTTTTAATTTTCTCTCTGTTTGTCCCACATAAGAAGCATCGTAATCACAACAACTGATCTTGTAGACTTCCTTTTTAATTCATTATTTAAAGAGTCTTTATGAACCTTAATAAATTTATTTAACTTGTTCGAATTGAAAAAAGAAACCCTTTGGCAAACCCCATTATAGTCTTGAATTTATTCGATATCTCTTCTACGGTATGGAAAACCATTTACCCGTTCTTTAGGTAAGTTGTTATTTGATCTTTTAGTTGAACAAGAATTCAACTTACTTATTAATGTTTTAACTCTTGCATTAATAGTATCGAATATAACATCCAATGGATAATCGTTTTATAAAAATATCCTTACAACAAATTCAAGATTCTTTTTGTGAAATTATGGATGCGAAATATAAAAAACTTTATCTACCAAATTGAAAATTATGTCCTTTTACGAAATTGGATGCCGAGACAAAAAATTCAAAAATCTTCCTGAAAACGTTGGTTTTTGAGTCATTAGAAACCATCATCATTAGATGATAGTGACAGTAACAGTAACCAATTATTTCTTAATAAAAGGATTACTTCTTCGGAGGGATACAACTTGATTGATATTACTGTGATTGATATTACCCCGAATGAATTTGAGAACACTAAATGTAAAAAAACTAGTAAAAAATTTGTAAAATTACGATATATATAAAAATAAATATTATTTAAACTATATATTTGGGCGCCTACTATATATCTGGGTGTATAACATTATTCAATCCTTTCTAATCATCGCAGCGCTATCATATGTGCGCCGCCAGCATCTTCGCGCTCGACGGTACTGCGACGGACGGTCACGCCCGTATTAAGCGTTCGCTCTATTTAAATCATTAAATAAAAAAATGTATGATAAAATATTTTTGCATGCGAGAAGAAGATACAACGGGAGCAACAGGAAAGATGACACATAAGAAAAAGAGAGATAGTAAGTATGAGTATACACGTAATGTAAATGTATGCAAGCCTTTGCCGATGCATTTTTGGGGAGGGCGGCGGGCTGCGGCGATGAAAAATACGGAACGCATAACGAAACGTTATCACGCATATTATTTTTATGTAATTCATCGGAGTTCTATGTTTACATAAACATAGAGGGGCCTGGTTATCACTGTTTACATAAATATTTCTAAACATGTGTAATTATATATGAAATATGTCCATATTAGGTGTACAAAAAAGTTCTGAGCTTTAGATTTGATACAACCGAAATAACAATTTAAATTTTATATATCTTCCCGCCCTTTTGGGGTTTTAAAACAGTAACATTTAACCTCCTGAAATGCGATACGGTTTGGCGTTTGATGCACATAACCTCAAAAATCAGTAGTGTTCACGATGGCAATTACAAAAGAGCATATTCGATTTTCCATCCACTTCGCGTTTCATCTGAAGAAAAATGCTGCTGAAGCCACTGAAATGATTTGTGCTGCATATGGAGAGAACGCTGTAAGTCATGCAACATGCAAAAGGTGGTATCAAAAGTTTCGCCAAGGAGATTTCAGTCTTAAAGATGAATCGCGTGCTGGACGCCCTGAAAAGATTGAAACGGACGAATTGCAAGCACTGCTGGATATAAACTCTGCGCAAACTGAAAAGGAGCTTGCAGAACAGCTTGGCGTTACGCAGCAAGCCATTTCCGTACGATTATAATAAATAAAGATTGAATTTTACAAAAAAAAGCTCAGAACTTTTTTGTACACCTAATATATATTCATACATCCTTCTTTCTTTTGTAAAATTATTTTTTAGTATAATAGAAATAATAATAGTAATGTGAAAACATAAAAAATAATTAAAGGAATAATTTCTACATTGTTTATTTTAGAAAAAAACAAGTTTGGAAAAATGTAAAAAAAAATTGCTCATACATAATTATTCATGTCTGCCTAGCTGGCCCATCTACTTAACCGAATCATGAAAAAATCATTAACCGAATAATGAAAAAATTATATAATGAGCTATTTAGCTAAACGAAATGAGCGTAAAAAAATAAATAAAAACAATAAGATGAAAGACTACGAGCCAATGATAACAAAAATAAATAAAAGTCTATTTTAATTTTATAAATATGAAATTAAATAACAAACCAAACGTTTCGACACCGATCGAGTCATTCTCAATGTTCACAAATACAAGTATTTAAATACAGGCAAATTATTATAACTTGATAAATGTATAATATAATGTAATTTATAACCAAGATAATTCTTATTTTACATTTTCCTTTATTCGATCTAAATTTGGAAAAGAAACTTATAATTTTTTAAAGAAATTTTGTCATCTTGTTAAATTAAGCATTAACATTAGAGTTTTTATTAGGTTCTTAAGATATTGTATCAAATTTAACATAAGTCCCACCGCACTTAGTTATTAACAAAAATAGTCTTTCACTGTACAATACAAATTTTTACGAAAGATTGGAAAAAATTCAATTAAATAATGTAAGAGCGATTTTGCAACTTGAAGGATGCATACCATCATTTGCATATTACAGATCTAACATCTTTTGTTTCTCATGTAAAATTTATAAGGTTTTGCCAGCTTCCATAGTTTTCGAATTTTTTTAATATCTTGACTATATGAATGGTTTTTACTTTTTTCAACAAAATTACAAAAATTGATAATAAAATATAATAGAATGGTTGAGATTAAAAAACTATAGGAAAAAAAAGATCTCTAATAAGGCTGACTGCTTATTCTTGTTTGATCTCTAATGATAATTCTCTGGAAATAGTTGATATTAATTCTGATAATGTCCTTGGAAACTGGAATAAAACTCACATTGCTGAGAGCATACATAGCATCTCAGCAGCTGAATTTGGGGATGCTGCTTCTCTTTTGTTATATCAAGAAGAAAAATTTTTTACCAGAAAAATGCTACATGTCACGTGCATTATAGATTTTAAATACATGCAATCAATTTTGTAACATAATCCAATACAACCTTTAATATCTTCACTGAGTTGCTTATTTTTGTTGAAATTTGCAAATTTCTTCTTTTTATTCATTTCGTCATTACTAGAAGTCTGTTAAAAAAATAATCGAACTTTTTTTTTAATTTTTATTGTTAAACATACAGCTTATTGATCTTTGTCTCCTTCAAATTACTTCTCTCCTCTATTCACACACTTGTCCCAGCGGTGTTTCTACTTTATCATGCAGTCCTAAAGTTTCTTTTGGAATATCCTTCAATGCCAGTGACGAATTCTTCTTCATCAATGGCGTCTTTTCAGCACTGATTTTAATTTTGAAAACAAGAAAAAGTCGCAGGAAGCAAGGTCTGCGGAGGCTAGAGGAGGACAGTCATCTGATTTTTGGCAAACTTACGAATTGACAAGGCTGAATGGGCAGACGCATTGTCATGGTGAAGGAACCATAAGCCTGTTTTTTATTGCTGCACTTTCTGAACTAGTATACAGTGCAATAATAAAAAACAGAATTCTTGAGTTGTCTCGCAACTGTGGTCTCTGCAAATTTTTTTGTGCAATCTTTTCAAAATGCCTTCGTAGTATTGACGGTTGATTATTTAACTTTGAGGTAAAAATTTAAAATGCACAACTCCATTAAAATAAAAAAAATTTCACGTTGCATCATTGTTTCCGTAAATCGGATATCGCGAAAATCGCCACAAAACTAAAACACGTTGTACTCAAATAGCAATAACTCTGAAACTAAACGAGGTGTAAACAATGTGAAAAAAGCCAGTTACTCAGAAGATTATAATTGTAGTGCTGCCAATCGCACGTCGCTAAGACGCCGTTGCCGCGTAATTTAAAAAGTTCGGTTATTTTTTTAACAGACCTTTATATACAATCTATCATTATCTATCATTATCTATCATTCGTCATTATTAGACATCGGATACAATTGTATATTTTTTTAGAGTGCGGATTGAAAAGTAAGACTAAAGTAGAAATGTGTCTTATTAAAAAAGCATTTTAAAAATGCATATTTATTTGTGCATATTTTGCATATTTGCATATTTGTACATATTTTGCATATTTGTATATTTTTTGCATATTTGCATATTTCGTGCATATTTGCATATTTTTACATATTTTAAACAATTTTATGTATTTTATATTAATGTCAAGCTACACAATGACAATTTAACGATACCTTTAAAATCATTAAGATTTACAGAATATTTACAGAAATAGGTCCCTCAAATACGTAAATAAAGTAAAATACATAAATATTTATCATTACCATTTTGGAACATTTGCGAACGTTCAGACGTTCTGAAATCAGTACGTTGCTAGCTGTTATCTTATGAAATAGTCGCGAGAGAGTGAATATTATTTCGAAAAAGTTAAAGTTATAAAGTTCAGTAAAATAGGAAAAATTAAAAAGAAGGAATGTGTTTTAATTAACGATTGGATAAGATCAATGGATGAAAAATGTTTTGTTTTTTATGGAACAAGTATTTGTTGCAACTTATACAAAAAAGATGTATGTATATTAACATCTACCAAAATGTTTGATATTTTATAGCAAAAAACATTTTATATTTGTCTCTTTATGACAAATAGTCCACTCAAGTCTTTGAAGTTTCGTATTGAATTTGTGTTGAATACGTAAAATATGTACAATACGTTAAATTTTCAAATTTTATATTACTGAATTTAAGTATTGTGCATAATCTAATTATATAAATAGATTTTGCTTTCAAGATTTCATGTAAACAGAAATCACAATTTACACAACATTTAAACACTGCAGTAGCAGTAAAGCTGAAAACAAAAGCAATAAAGCTGAAAATCACGATTTGGATATTAATGTGGAAGATAATACAAATTTATTCTGTTATGAATTGTGTGAAGCAATGGTGACTGTAAATATGGTATGCCTTGGTATGCACTCGATAATAAAATATAAAGTAATTTTTTTAAAAAATATACAAATCGAAAAATTCTTAATAAATCGACGCTTCAAAAAAATTATCTCGAAAAATGTTACAATAGAAAAATTCAAAAAATTCGTGATAATATTGGTAAAAATTATGTTTGGATTTCTATAAATAAGACTACAGATAATTCTGATTGTTATATAGCTAATGTAATTATTGGAAAAATGTGCGAAGATGAACCATTCCATATTTACTATATTTGCATGTAAACAATTGGAACAAAAAAATCATGCAACTATTGCTCGATTTATCAATACAATACTGTTGACATTATGACCAAATGGTAATGGAGAAGAAGTATTATTACTCGTCACAGATGCAGCTGCATATATAATAAAAGCTGGTGACCATTTGAAAATATTTTATCCTAATATGTTGCATTTAACTTGCTTAATTCATGGATTAAATAGAGTCATGGAGCAAATACGTTTTCAATTCCAATCAGTTAACAAATTAATATCTTCAGTAAAAAAAAAGTATTTTTAAAAGCTCTACTTCATGTTAAAAGTTACTAAGAAAAAATGGGTACAGTACCAGTACCTCTTGATCAGTTATGACAACATGGGAAATATGGTTGCAAGCAGCATTATTTTATTCAAAACATCTCGCTGAAATCTAAAAGGTTAATATTTTTTTCTTTTATTATTATTGAATTATAAAATAGTAAAATTTATTAATATGTAACATGTTGTTTATGCATTGGTTATTTTAATTTAAAAATATAGGTGGTTTAATCATATGATGCAAATCAATGATGCTACATCAATAAAAATAGCTCAGGAAGTATTGCAAAATAAACAACTTGATAATTATTTGGTATATATTCAAACTCACTTTGAATATTTATCACAAATTATAAAAAAGTTAGAAGCAAGAGGTATACCTTTAACTGAGTCCATGGATTTGGTAACTAATACTATAGAAAATATTTAAAAAATACCAGATAAATGTGGAAAAGAAGTTATTTTGAAATTTGATTCAGTCTTAAAAAGGAATTCTGGATTTACTATTATATAATTTCGAAAATAAATGAAATTTTGAAAGGTAATAATGTTGAAGAACCTCGTGAAATTCCAGACACTATTGGAGTAAATATAAATACGTTCCCATTACATCTTGTGACGTGGAATGTTCATTTTCGGTATACGAGTATAAGATGATTTTTTCAGGTAAGTGCCATAAACTTACAATCCTCTAGAAAAAATATTAGTTGTTTATTGTGATGCAAATTACAATTATATTTTATTTAAAAAATTATAATTTAAATTATCTTTTGTATAACTTTATTTTTTGCAATATTATTAGTATAAAATATAAATCTTTTAATTAAATGTTAATTGTATTAATATTACATCAATATATATATAAGTAAAATAATAAAACAATTTTTTATAAGAACATATTTTGCATATATCTTGCATATACAGGGTGTCCCATTCATCACCGATCGATTTGAATTTCGCGCTATTTTTAAAACGTCAAACCGATTTAACCTCAAACTTCACATATGTCATCTAGACAGATGGGAAATTAATCATGGAAAAGTACACGATGAAAGAACGCGTGCAAATTATTCAGGCGTATCACGATCTTAGATTCGGCATCGTTTTAAAAATAGCGCGAAATTCAAATCGACCGGTGATGAATGGGACACCCTGTATAATGCACATATATACAATATTATTTTGCATATATTTCATCAGAGAAAATACATATTGTATGTTGCAGTATAACTATATTAGATATTGCAAACAATACAAATTTTAATTAGTAACTTTTTTTAATAATAAATATCTGCATATAAAATCCGATATCTAGTCATTATACTATATACGTCGTAAATCGTTTACTAATATAACTTCAATATATTTATTTTGTATTGTATAAACAAAATTACGTTAGTTTTGCACATACACAAAGCTGTTTTTCCACTATCGCTTTTGTAAATATAACGTTCAAAATTCTTCTCTGGTTGTTTGGATAAAAAACTGTTTTTATTGTGTGTTGTTATGAATCTGAATGTGTTGTTGCAAGTCTAACAATTATAGATTTATTTTATCAATCATTAAACTGTCAAAAACAAATACAGAAGAACTCATTATTTCATCTCCTGACTAAATTACGTCATCAAAGTAATAAAATCAACAATTTTTGTACGTATCCTTATTTAAGCGATATCTAACTTTAAACGCCAGATTGTCAGTCAATCAATATTGTTTGTAAAAATCTTATTAGGATCTTCACATTCAGGCATGTCGTATAAATCAAAATATCGATTTAGATTTTCTTTTGATCTACTAATGAAGTATCGTACATCCGATTATAAACTGTTAATGCGACAAAAAATCATCGATCGTCACTTCGTCAACGAATCGAATTCAGTATAAACAGTGGCTAAGAATAAAAAGGCATGCTATTCTGAAGCTGTGAAACGACATGTAGTATTCAATGAATATACATTATATTTATGTAACAGACGCTGATATCCTTAGTATTTAGAATGACACAAGCAATAATTAAAAATTCTATAAAATTAAGATAATATCTTCTCTCAAAACACTAAGATGTTAATGTATGCAATTATTATGATATTATTAAAATATTAATGATGATTACACGTTGTAATAATGCAGAATGGCAATTACAAAATTTGTAATTGCCGACAATAAATACAACGTTGAATTATCGTCGTATGCAATTTCCTAACTCGATAATATCATCAGTTCCGCTTTTCCTCATTCGCCGAGCGTAATGAAGATAAGAGAAGCGTCAGTTGGGCTTTAACAATAATCCGTACTGTTAAAGGTGCCGTTAGTCGACTGCGCATAAACCAAGCATAAACTTCAAGAAAAAGCAACAATATCCTAAAAAAACGGCCTGACCGCAATGCGTTGTAGGCTATTAAGCGAGGCGGATGAGAGCATTCGCAACTATCGAAATCCAATTCCACCATTATAATTTTTGCAGGCGTTAAAACCTGGATGAGTATAACTTAGCGATCAACCGTCCCAAATTCGAAGGGATAACTCCAAATTTTAATTCTTGTGCCGCTTTACAACGCGTCTCAAATTTTGTCCCAAATTAAGAATGTAATAATGAATTGTCCCTTCTTTTACATACCAAATGCAATCACATAAAAAAATAACGAAAAAAAAATTATTAAATTGCCATCTAGTTGGGAAGATGGAGGGCAGCTTTGTACAGCGGCAGCTTAGAATTTTTAGAACAAATTAAAAATAAACTGTGCTTTTCTGCGATTACAAATTATAATTTTTGAAATAGCAATACAGTCACAGATAATCGTTAAGTGGTAGCTGCCGCGATTACAATTGTTAATCTAATCTAGAAGCGTTTTATGTTTTTATGCTTTCGTACTAAACGTTTCGTCTCACATACGTAAGCATTTTAATATAAAACCAATTAAATAATTCACATTTTATTGTGCTATGTTTTTTCTTATGTCCGTATCTATATAATAGAGATAAAATATTTGATTTTTATCGATATTCTAGATAACAAAATAAGATACTTTTTCAATGTATTCAACTGATAGGGATAGGTTTGAACAAAGCAAACGAGGCATCTTTATAGTACATTTCTACGCGAGCTCCCATAAAGCTTATGGCACATCCAAAAACATAAGACGTAAACAGTAAGAAAATCGGCGCGGATGAAAAGAATTGAATTGTTCTAATAAAACGTCGATTTTAGAGGGAGACACCGCGATATACATATATCATCAACGTATCTGTAATAAAACAAAATGTCCAAATTCAACGACATCAAGGACACCGTCTCCAATCTCCTCATCACTAAGTCCGCTATTACCGGTGATAAGGAAGAGCCCATGGGGGTGCAAAAGCTTTGCTTATAAATTATATTGTCAAAAGAAAAAAAGGTTGAATCTAAGACAAACCGTATCGCTCCCAAAAACTCATTCTTGGGCAGAGAGCAATTCTTAGAAATGAAATTCCATTGCTCGTTTACACAGTCGACCGCTATATCCATTGGAACATTCGTGAAAAGAGAAGTCACATATAAAGAAATTAGTTCATGTGCACCTGTAAAATATACACTTCTCAATTTTTCGACTAATTCGAAGCTGTTTTTGATGTAACTGTCCGCTTTCGGAATGGTTTTAAATAGTCTATTATGCAAAAAAAGTCTTTATAAGGCATATTTACCCATTGTAAATAAAGTTTGACTTTTTTGATACTGACGGTCTCCTCTCTCAGTGCGTGGTGATTCGTTTCAGCGAGCGTTACATTAGTCGATACACAATGTCCGTTTTTACTGCATTCTATTCTTCTTTATGTTTTTATACTGGTATTTGTTATACTTATATGGATACATTAGGTTTGATCTTTTACATATGTTTGCTGGTGAGTTTTTACTTCTTATCGTAATTACAGTTGTCAATTTATTTAAGTTTACTTTTTTCATAAGAGAGATCTTTTTCTTTTTTCTTTTTTATCAACTAGAACTTTGCTATAAGACACGACACTTTTTTGATTGTTCAATCGTACGAATAATGTCGAGTTCTACATCGATACTCAACCGAACTGCGTGTATTCTAAATCTGTGAACTTTTGCGACAATTATTTTTTAATTCTGTTTCCATTATATTAACATCTGAAGAAGGCTCAATCCGGTAGCCGAAACTTGTAATGTTATATGTTTACCTTTCACCGTTATTATTTCTTAGTATACATCTTTTCTTTTTTTTATCTTTTCTATACTTTTAATTTATGTCTTTAATTATATGTCTTTTTAAAGGAATGCGCTGACTCTTACTTCGCCCTTCATTTGTTGTTATTTATTTTATATACAAAGAGTCCTTATATTTTTGTTACTCATTATCGAGTTCTTGTGACAAGCATTATGCGCATATTTACTGATTCAAATGTAAAATCTTGAGAAATCTCTTTATAAAAGTTTTTTTATAAAAGGGAGTTATAAGAATTAAAAGAAATAGTCTACTTGAAATTTAAATTTTAATAATTTAAAGAGCAGAGTTTATGTTTTTAATTTTATTTTAATTAATATAATCACTAAAAGTTATTAACTTTTGTTTCTTAACTTTTATTATATTTTCAAAAAAGCTCTTATTTGTATAAATAAATTAGTACATAAGAAATACTTAATCTTTCATTTTTATAACGCGTTCAAAGTAGTTTTAAACTATTTCTTCCCTCCCAGAACGGCACTTTTAAACATAAAGAATGCTTTTCAAAAATATAAATAAAATATATATGTCATTATATTTGTATCAATGTGGTCTATTAGTGTATATCAATATCTGTAGTAACTACTAGGAATACAAATATTTTCATTACATAGTAATTTATTAAAAATAAACAATAATGGACTCCTGACAAATCGAATTATAAACACGAAAATATATAGGCATATAGGAGACAAACACGGGAATCGGTGCGCAAAGAAATTATACATGTAGTTAAAAAAATAACATAATCTAAACTCTTGTTTTGAATTTTGTTTTTTATTTTTGACAGAACAATTTATCTAACAAAAGTATGGAACTCCTATGGGCTCTCCACTTTCCCCTATTATAGCAGATTTGGTGTTACAAAGTTTGGAGAAGAGAATTATACCGAGTATTACTTCTCCTATTTCGTTTTGTTACAGATATATGGATGATCTCATCATGTTGTTTCTGTTTCTTCAAAGGACTCTGTTCTTTCTGCTTTTAATTCTTTCTATCCTAAAATGAAATTTACAAGATTGGGGAAAAAAAATTGAATTTTTTTTAACATTACATTTATTAACAACAATACAAAATCATTGAATTTGATTGGTACTACAAATCCATTTTTGGGGGTAGATACCTCAATTTTTTATCTCATCATCTTCTTTCACAGAAAAAAGGTACTATCATAGGCTTAGTTGATCGAATTTTCTGTCACATTCTAAATTTTACGCTAAAAACTTCACGCTTATAATTAATATTTTGCTTAACAACAATTATCCATTACATTTTATTTTTTATACGATTCATAATCGCTTGAAATATTTATTAAAGATAGACCTCTAATCCTTTATCGATCATTAAACAATCATCATGGTTTACAATGCCATATGTTCCTTCTATCTCAGAAAAGTTTACTCAATTTAACAATCAAGATATTAGTTTCGTTTTATAATACATAATAAATAAACTAATAAATTTACAAAAAATATATACATATATATATAAATCTATGATCATTAGAAGTCAGCATTGGAAATTGATTACGCAAAACTTTAATAAAGCGAAAATATCAGAACATTTCGGCTTCGTTGAGCCATCTTTTGCTAGAAGTTAATAAATAATAACTTAAATCTAATATCGTAGAAACGCATTCACCATTACGCGATTACAACTACATGCAGTGAGAATCTCCATTGTGCCAACCAGTTACAAAACTAAGTAGAAGTACGATAATCAATCTCAGGCACATAGCCGCAATTGCATCACAAGGTGTATACATCATCAAATCAATAAAAAATTAATAAAAACCGATCAAAGGTTGTCACAAATTAAAATTAAAATTAAAGAATAAAAGAACAGACATGCTGCTTCAAGGTTTAATCAGTAATAACTGAATTAATTGATTCATTGAATTATTGTATTTAATCTGAATTATTATAAATTAATTTATTAAGGGAAGATTCTACTTTGGAAGGTCAAAAAAATCGATTTTTTTACATTTTTTGCTCTAAAGTGTGTAGAATATGTCTGTAAAAGGATTTTGCAATATTCAAAAATTTAAAACAATTGACTTGTTGAACCAGACGCACCGGTCGATAATCAAGTCAAGTCAACAGTACTACGCGCGTGAAGTTTATCTTGCTTGGTCGATAAGGGAATCAATTTCTATGGATTTCTACTATTACCTAAATCGAAACTTAGGGACTGATTTATGGGCCAGGAATCGCTGATTAAATTTAAGTTGCAAAATATTGTAGTTAACAAAAAGTTATAAAGTAAAATTTTAAACGCGTTTTGCTCGAATTTACGTTTTTTAAACTGGCGGAAAACGTATAGCTTCAACTAATTATCCGATTGACATGAAGTTTTTTCCTATGAAAAATAGATCATTTTTATGGGACCATGAACCTAAAAATGCTATCAATTTCCTAAAATGACTATTTCTTTAAACAAGTTAAAAGCGAAAAAAGTTCGTAAAAATTGACACTTGATTTCAAATAACTGCCATCCTGTAAATTTTAAAATTTTGCAGATAAAATGAGGTTTATGGGCCTACAAATTTAATATATTTTAATAATTGCATTGATTTATTTGTCTCAGATACACTATCGATAATTGAGATTTCCCGCCAATTGGCCACATACGCGCTGCACGCTCTGATGCACCCGTAGACTACAGCCGCAATTTTCTACATTTCTAAGAATAAAAAAATTTTTTTTTGTATATAAATTTTTTTGAAATATAAAAAATATAATACAAAAAGCATTATATTGACATCTCTTTCCTTTCCTTATAAAAAAAATTCGTAAAAAATAAATTTTGGACCTCTAGACTAGAATCTCCCCTTAAAGTTCATAAAAATCCTCACATATGTCCAAGAAAAATGTTGTTTATAAAATCTCATGCAAAAATTGTGATGCCTCCTCGTATATTGGCCAAACAGGCAAATAACTAAAAACTAGAATTTTCGAACGTAAGAACCAAATTCGTTGGAAAATATCCAACCGCTTAACTGAATAAATTCCAATTTGATCATAATTTTGCATGGAAAGAGACAAAGATATTAGACGAAAAATCATACATAGAAAAAAGATTGATTTCGGAGATGCTGCATATCAAAAGACAAAAGAACAGCCTAAATTCATAAACAAACATTGATAAGGGTCTCCATAAAGCGTATTTATCTATTATGAACAATCTTTAACTTTGCCACACTAAAAATATTTTCGCTCAATCATTTTATGAACAATCTTTAACTTTGCCACACTAAAAATATTTTCGTTCAATCATTCATTGTATCTCGTCTTATTATGACCATGTCTTGACAGTACTTAATTTATTTTATACATTTTTAATCTGTTCTGGATTCCATTATTTGGTTTATATTATACTTTCAAATAATGACAAATTTTTTATCTGTGTTTATCGGATTATATTCTTGACTGTATTTGCGAGTTGCGTATGTCTACATGATTGTATATTAGTAAGTGAATTTATTTTTATTAATATTCTTACTACTATTCTCAATATCGTTGTCACATTTTTACTCATTTTTGAGGTCTTTTTTACTCGGTCAGCCAATCGCTTGCAAACGATACATTCTATCATGTATAGAAACAGCATATCCATACTTATTTGACTACACTTTAACGTGTTTATTTATTATATGATCTGAAAAGGGCTCAAAACAAGAGCCATAAACATGTTATCATTGTAAACTTTTATATTTAGATTAGGTAATTATGCAATATAGAGAAGAACTTTCCGATGACCTTGACCTTGGCATATGTGGTCGAGGTCATGACTCCGAGTGACCTTCAAAAGGTTTTAGCCCACGATCGTCCTTTGTTAAAAAGTTATTAACAAAAAAAACTTTTTAAATAACGTATTATTTCTGCTATACAATGTTAAATACTATATCTATATAGGTTCTATATAGGTTTGACATTCTACATAGGTTTTGACTTTCAACACAAAGCGACTCTCACTCTATCTCTCCCCTGCAAAGGAACGCACAACTTCCATAATTGTACTATTACACATGGGTTTTGACTTTCCACGCGAAGAGACTCTCACCTTCCCCTCCGCTCTGTTTAAAAGGCGCACGACTTCCATAATTATATTGTTGCGCATGGGTTTCAACGTTGTATTGTCTAAAATCATCCAACTTTTGATATAATAATTAGTAACTTTGATTGTTAATAACTTTTAAAGGACGACCGCGGGCTAAAATCTTTTGAAGGTCACTCGGGGTCATGACCTTGACCATATATGTCAAGATCATCAGAAAGTGCTCTCTTATACTGCATATTTGCTTTAGATTGTTATTTATTTAACTGCATTATAATTTTTTTCTGCACCGATACTCGCGCGATACTCCTATATGTCTATATATTTTCGTGATAATAATTTATGAGTCATAAGAAGAAAAAGTATTCAAAGCTAACCCCCCCCTCCATCCCTCTCTCTCTCTCTCTCTCTCTCTCTCTCTCTCTCTCTCTCTCTCTCTCTCTCTCTCTCTTAGCGTAGCTTGCATTCAGAAGAAGATTTAGCAGAGTGTATATAAAAATATAAACGCAATATGTCTCAAAAAGAAAGAGAGAGTTCTGACATTACTTTGCTATCGTGAGCAGATTTGAGTTGCATAATTTTTATAACTTTAGAATAAAGGTTATATTTGATGGAAACATGTTATAATAAAATATGTTTAATTTAACCTTCCGTCGGGCGCGGTTTGACTTTCAGCATGATCGAGCGCGGTGTATCAATTGATCGCATTAACTATTTTGTTAAAACTATACTATAAAACTACCAGTACACAAATGTTGTGTGCGGTTTCGATGTATACACGCTGTAAGCTTTATTCTAGTTTCCTTTTGCAAATAATGAGTGATAAAGATAGAATGAAGCTTACAGTGTGAAAACGATCACAGTCAAAGTGTTATTATACGTAGGCTGCTGGAAAAGTTTCTGCAATCTAGTATTTCCAGTGACGCCAAAAGTTTCTGCTACTATCATATCCGTAAAATTAGACGTTTTTAACCTATAATTCAATGATAGTTTGTATCCAAGCCAAATAGTTTTGTTTGCATAGTATTTTAAAAGAAGTTATTTTGTAAGAAAATGGAAATTTCGCGTGAAAATTTTCGGGCAATGATTTTTTACGATTACAAATGTAATCTAACTCCGAAACAATGCATCGATCGACTTCATTTAGCTTTTGGGGATGAAGCATCATCCAATAGGACTGTTTATAATTGGTTTGCCGAATTCCAGCGTGGACGTACCTTTCTTAGTGAATTCCGTGAAGGTCGTCCATCCACGTCTATTGTTGTCACTAATGTTGATGCTGTGCGTGATTGAGCGAGACCGGCATATACGAGGTGTGATCAAAAAGTAAGGTGACTTTTTGAATTTCGCGCGCTCTGTACACTCTAACTTAAAAAATTTTTTGTTGTTGTGTTGGTACACTCGTCACGATCATATGTTCACAGTTTTGACTATATAGCATGTGTTGTTTTTATGTGAAAGGTATAAAGGTTAGACTCGTGTTTGCGTGCTCGGCGATTTTTTGCTTTTGAAAATAATGGAGCAGAGTTTGTATTAATTTTTGTGTAAAAAATGGTATTAAGTGTTCAAAAACTCTTGAAATGTTGACAGTGGCGTACGGTGAGTCAACTTTGAGCAAAAAAAATGTTTATAAATGGTATAAGTTATTCCAAGAGGGCCGAGAAAATGTTAACGATGAACCTCGCTCTGGACGCCCCAGCACGTCAAAAACCGACGAAAATGTTCAGGAAGTGAAAGAAATTGTGTTGAAAAATCGTCGAATCACGATTAGAGAAATAGCTGATGATCTTAACATATCGTTTGGCTCATGCCAATCAATTTTAACGGATGTTTTGGGTATGACACGTGTGTCAGCGAAATTCGTTCCAAAACTGCGTTCCAAAACGTCGTTACTAGTGAGTAGTTTTTTGGCCAAAAACAATACTATCATCATGCCTCAGCCACCGTATTCACCAGACTTGGCCACCTGCGACTTTTTCCTCTTCCCAAAATTGAAAATTTCCCACGAAAGGACGAAGATTTGCGACGATTGAGGAGATTAAGGCTGCATCGCTGGAGGAGCTCAAGGCAATACCCAAAAGTGCATTTCAGAAGTGTTTTGACGACTGGAAAAAGCGCTGGCACAAGTGCATTGTATCAGAGGGGGATTATTTTGAAGGGGATAACATAATTTTGGATGAATAAATGAATATTTTTTTATAAAAATGAAAAGTCACCTTACTTTTTGATCACACCTCATAACATACCGCGAGATTCAGGCATCCTTAGGCATTGACATGAAAGCAATACATACGATTTTGCATGATCACTTGAGCGTACGGAAACTTTGCAGTCGTTGGATCCCACACAATTTGACCGAAGCTCAAAAACAGGCTCGTGTTAAATGGAGCAAAGAAATGCTCAAGAAATTCAACCGAGGTCGGTCAAATTTGGTCTACAACATCGTTACTGGGGACGAAACATGGATCTATTCGTATGAGCCCGAAAGTAAACAACAATCCACTGTTTGGATATTTCAAAATGAACCGAAACCAACAAAAGTTGTTCGTTCACGCAGTGCTGCCAAGCAAATGATTGCTTATTTCTTCGGTTATATCGAACATGTGACAACCGTGGCTTTAGAGAATCGAAGGACTGTAAATACTGATTGGTATACAACAATTTGTTTGCCAGAAGTCATAAATGAATTGCATAGAACAAACCGAAATCGTCGCATCATCCTTCATCATGACAACGCCAGCTGTCACACAGCACGTCAAACCGTTGATTTTTTATCCAATAATAATATCGAATTGATGACTCTGTCCGTATTCACTCAATTTATCATCTAATGACTTCTTTTTGTTCCCAAACATTAAAAATAAGATACGTGGTGAGCGATTTGAGTCGCCTGAAGCAGCTGTTGAAACATTTCGTACACTGATTTCTGAGGTTACATCCTTAGAGTGGAAAAGATGCTTCGAAAATTGGTTTGAGCGTATGCAAAAATGTATCGATCTAAAAGGCGAATATTTCGAAAAACAATAAAGCCATTTTACATGTTTTTTTTTCATATTGTTTGCAGAAACTTTTCCAGCAGCCTACGTACATTTTCTTATATTAATGTATTGAGTTGTTCGGAAAGTAATTTCGTTTTTTCCTAACAGAGGACTTTTTGTATTTTTTCACAGCCAATTTCACACTTAAGCCAACTTCACGCATAATCATTATATATTTTGACAGCTGATATAGCAAGGCTTGCTTGTGAAAAAAGTTCGATTGATTCTACGCAGTAGTTTTTGGTTGGTGCCCTATCAAATATGGAAAGTGAAAAGCAGCATTTTCGGCATATTTTACTTTTTTACTATCGAAAAG
>NW_017304800.1:82993-98979 GCF_001594115.1 Trachymyrmex septentrionalis
TTTTTTTGAGCTTCTACCGGACAACACAACGATCAATTCTGAAGTGTACTGTCATCAGCTGGACAAATTGAATGATTCACTTAAACAGAAAAGGCCAGAATTGATCAATAGAAAAGGTGTAGTGTTCCACCAAGATAATGCGAGACCTCATACAAGTTTGGTAACTCGCCAAAAGCATTTACAGCTTGGGTGGGATATACTGCCACACCCACCATATTCTCCAGATCTGGCACCTTCTGATTATTATTTGTTCCGGTCTCTACAAAATTTTTTAGACGGTAAAACCTTTACTTCAAATGAGGAAGTCAAAAATCACCTGGATCAGTTTTTTGCCAGCAAAGAACAAAAATTTTATGAGCGTGGAATCATGCTACTGCCAGAAAGATGGCAAAAGGTATTGGACCAGAATGGACAATATATAATTCAATAAGAAAATCGTTTTTCATTTTCATAAAAAAAAAAACGAAATTACTTTCCGAACAACCTAATATAATATTAACATTAAAAGAGAAACATAGAAGGAGTTTCACGATTCCAATAGTATATTAAAATTTTGAAACTGGATATTACTGGTATATCATATTGTTTTTACTGTTTCATTTATTTTTCAGATCAAAATATAATTTTAAGAATATAATTTTAAAACTATGCATAAAATAGAAAGAAAATAGGAAGCAGAAAAGGAAATGTATGACAAACCGAAGAAAGAATTTCCCGTTTTTAAATTATTTAAACCAAATTCACAATTTGGCTTACAATATACAATAATATTACAAAATATAAAGACTTTCCGAAGATCCTAGAGCAAAAACAAAAATATTTATTTAGAGGTTTGTGCCCATGAAGAACTTTAATCAACTTGACATAACTACAAAATATTAAATGTAAAGCAATTTGACCGAAACCCATTTCCCATAAAATTCGTGCGGGATTAAAAGCATTCTATAATGCGTTGCAAACACCCGTTGCCAGTTGAAATATTTATCGCGATAATCAATTAAAAGCATTAATGGTATTGTTTATGCTTCTGATTGGTTATCGTAACAAACATTTCAACTGGCAACAGTTGTTCGCAACGCATTGTAAAATGCCCTTAAATGTTTCGTAATTTTGAATCTAAACTTGATTAAATACAATACTTTGATGAATGTAACCGTTAAATTTTAAATTAAATTATTTATTATTTACTTAATTATTATAAAACAATAGTTATAAAATTTTTCAATACGATTGGTTCTTACTTTTGATTTCTTATGGATCTAAACGTATAAATCAATGATATCGAAGAATTTTACAACAATAGTAAAACTGCTTTCTCTACTGAACGCAATCATTCTAAATAGGGTGCCATAAATACTACCTTCTTCTCTATGTTAATATAAACATCTACATCTAGCTTATGTGGTTCATACTTGTACAATCCATTATTAATTAAATTTTTATTTTGCTGAGTCTTTGTATTTATTTACTTTTATTATTATTTCAAAAATTAATATTTAAATTTCTAAGGATAATTGACGTACAAAGTACTTTTGTCCCGAAAGACCTGTCGCATCTTTTTCTTATTATTTAATGACTCCTGCTTCCACAGAGTAAAGAAGCAGTATACGACACGTCACAGAAGATTGTCAACTAACTTTTAAACTTACATAGACTTAATCAAACAAGACAAGAATACGTAGGAGTCAGCACGGTACTCTGTGCGAAAGGCAAGAGTGAAATAAATCGGATCTATTTGCAGTTTTTGCTCTCTATAAGAAATAAAGTCCGATCTTTGGTAAAATCAAAGGTGCCGTTGGAAAAATCATTTAATTCCTTTCAGACATATCTCTCACCTGTTGAACTACAAGTATAATGGAAAATGTAAAAACGCTTTTTCCGGTTTGGAACTATTGGTTCACCAGTACTAGAGGCCTATAAGTTATCTACTGTATATTATGTTATATACTGTCTGATTTAGACACGAATCCTTTCAAACTTTGGAACAAATTTTACAATAAACCGCAAAAGTGATCACAAAACGCTTGATATTTTTGAATTCTACACTCTTTATCTTAAATTAATTACTTTTCAAATTTTAATATCTTTTAAATAACGATATACAAATTACATTTTCTTTTTTAAAAAAATTTTCGTACGATGGCTGAAAATACATATTTGCATCTATTCTATGAATGTTATAACAAAAAACTGTCAAACTGCTATCACGTTCGGTGTTATAAGGACTTTACATTATATACAATAAATAGCATGCAAATCTGCTTAACCGTCTTCATTTAAATTAAAAAGATTCTATTTGGAACCAGGGTTGTCAAAAACCAAGTTTTTTTTCCAGAAAAACTCAAATTTTAGGAGTTTTTGTGAATTTTTGTAAGTTTTTGTTCTAGGACTTTAGTAACTATCTATTGTTTTAAAAGCGTAGTATCTATTGGATAAAAACATACGAGGGCAAGTCAGTAAGTTCTTAGAAAATCCGTCACAGGGCATTCGCAGTGTCATGTCACATTATTTTTTGACAAGTAGCATCTTTCAGCTAATTACTGTCAAATTTTGAGCGGAATTCATAGTGTGGTTTCATTTCTATAGACGATTAAAGCAAACGTTTGTATTTTTTGCAAAATGGAAAAAAACGAGTTTCGTGCAGTGATCAAACATCTACATATGAAAGGTTTAATGCCGAAAAAAATTAAAGCCGAGTTGGATTATGTTCATAGCACATCTGCACCACGTTTGCGACTGTATAATTAAGTGAATGAATTTAAACGTGGTTGTACATCCACATGTGATGCACCTCGTTCGGGACGTTCAATTGAGGCTGCTACGCCAGAATTATCGATAAAGTCCACGATATTGTTTTGACTGATCGACGAGTAAAAGTGCGCGAGCTTGTTGAGACCATCACATGGCACAGTGATTTCATTGCACGAACAATTCGGTATGAAAAAACTATCGGCAAAATGGATACCATGTTTACTCACTGTGGACCATAAGCGCGATCGTGTGACGATTTCAAAACAATGTTTGGAGATATTTCAACATAATCCAGATGACTTTCTGCGTCGATTCATTACTGTGGACGAAACATGGATCCATTACTTCACACCCGAAACGAAGGAACAGTTCAAAACAACTGGATTTCACCGGGTGAACCAGCTCCGAAGAAAGCGAAAACCGTGAAGTCGGCCAGAAAGGCGATGGTCACAGTTTTTTGGGATACACGCGCTATAATTCATATCGATTACTTTTCGTCGAAGCAAACGATCAATGGCGATTACTACGTAGCCTTATTGGATCGTTTCAACAACATTTTAAAGAAAAAACGTCCCCATTTGGTAAAGAAGAAAGTGTTCTTCCATTAAGACAATGCATGGGTTTATACGTGCCCGGCACCGATGGCCAAATTCAACGAATTCCGCTACGAATTGCTTCTCCATCCAGCATATTCGCCAGATTTAACCCCCTGCGACTATTTCCTGTTTCCAAATCTGAAGAAATGATTCAGAGGAAAGGGATTCACCACCAGAGAGCAGCTCATCGCCGAAACAGAGGTTTATTTTGAAGGGTTGAACAAATCATATTATTCGGATGGCTGAAAAAGTTGGAGAATCGTTAGATGAAGTATCGAACTAAAAGAAGACTATGTTGAACAATAAAAATGAATCGATCAAAAAAAATGTGTTTTACTATGTTTTTCTAAAAACTTATTGACTTGTCCTCGTAATCTTTCTAAAAAGTCATCCAACAGATACTACCAGGATTTAGAACAAGTATTTTATTAACATCATTTATGTTAAGCAATCATTGCAATAGGTTTCCGATTAATTTATAGATAAAAAACTAGTTTAATTCTTAATGTATGTTGTAATAAACTAGTTTATTTTTAAAGATTCAATAAACATTGCTCATGTTTTTTGACCTTTTTAACTATTAATTTTTGCTTAGATTATTAAATCTTATTAAAATCTTCTTATTAAAATTTTTTAATTAGAAATATTTGATTTACATAAATCAATATATTCTCTTAATAGACAATTAATGTTTTTTCATCTAATTTATCAAACATATTACCACAGTATGTTTGAAACGATTTAATAAAACATTATTCGATTTCTTTTGAAAACTTTCAAAAAAGGCAGTCATGGATACACAATTACACTGAAAATTAAATTGATTGATCGATAAATCTAGAATCAATAAAAATAGAATTAATAAAATCAATCCCATCAAATATTATTGTAACATAAATAATTTTGTCAATTTTTCATTATCTCGATGTTCACATTCCGCTAGATTTTGCAATTCAGAGCATTAAAAAAAGATTGAATCAAATTGAGAGAAATATGAGCATTCCCATTTGCGATTTTATATCCACATTGGAGTTTATATTAACTTCTAACTTTCACTTTTAACAAGATTTATAAACAAACGTTTGGCACGCCAATGAGATCTCCGTTGTCTTCTACAATATAATTGCGAACTTAGTATTGCAAGATTTAAAGGAAAAAGTATTAAACAGTTTGAATTTAGAATTGCCGATTTATTATAGGTATGTTGATGATGTTATAGCAACATCTTCTAACCAAATTCAAAATATAGTCAACATTTAATAGTTTCCATAGTTGTTTGCAGTTCACTTTGAAATTGAATGTAATCGTATTTGAAGTTTTTTAGACATTTCGCTGAATATTAAGAATCACCAAATTTGCATAAATTGGTTCCATAAGAAAACATTCTCGGGCAGATGTTTATCATTTTATTCAAATCGTCCGCAATGCCAAAAAAATGGAATTATTTATAATCTAATTCATAAATCTGTATTACAAATCAAACTAACCAAGACTCCTTATAAATCAAAGAACTGGAAAGGATACGGGCAGTAGGAGTCAAGCGCAGAAGATGTCGCGTAAATAATACAATACATCTATGAAGTGTGAAACCTCTTTATTCACTAAATTGCAGTTTATTTATGTTAGTTTGTATTGTCTCTAAGGAGGGCTCAAAAGTGAGCCGAAAAAATGTAAGAGTGTTTTAATGAATAAAGAGGTTTCACACTTCATAGAAATATTATTTGCGCGACGTCTTCTGCGCTTGACTCCTACTGCTCGTTATCCTTTCCAATTCTCTAATTCATAAAGCAATTGGTTTGTCCCATTCTGTGTTCCAAAATGAGAATCTCGAATTTATTATAAAAATGCTCTTAGAGAATGGCTATTCATTAAAATTAATATTTAAAGAAATTAACGTTAGATTAAAGAAGCTCTTTAATAAGGAATTGTAGTCGACTACAAAGAATAAGAATACTGACGTAAATATAAGTACGGACACTCCTAATTGTATAAAATATTTTATTACTTCTTTTATAAAAAATATAACAAATAAGGCCATTACTTGTTTAAATAAATCATTGGTCACGATAGGTTACAAATGTTTAAATAAACTCGTTATATAGATTTATAAAAGTACAAAAAGATACTACTGAAATTAAATCTAAAAATAATGTAATATACAAAATTAATTGTAGAGATTATAGCGTATCTTATGTTAAACCAGACAAAAAGACAGTTAAGAATAAGAATTAAAGAGCTTTTAATAACATAAAATTAGATTCATTTAAACACTCCGTGATTTCTGAACACATTAAAAATTACAATCGCTCATTTGATTGGAATAATATAAAAGTATTAGATTCTGAACAGAACTACAACAAAAGATTAATTTCTGAAATGCTTCGCATTAAAAAACAAACACATAAATTTACAAAAAGATACGGAACGTTTGGATGAATCATATATTTGCCTATTAAAATCGGTTTCAAAATAAAAATTTCAAAAATAAAATTTTAATCTTGACTTCTATAGTAAAAACATATTGTATTGTACTATATTCAGTTTCGCACGGATTGTCACCTCATTTGTCCGTCTGCGTTAGATATTGAAGTCTTCAATACTTGATTATATATTCATAGCTTATCGAGGATCGAATCTTTATATTTGTAAATTTGTAATTTCATCTAATTTAATAGTAATTTACAATATGTATTAGTTATTTTTGACACAGATTCAATTTTTTGACTTGGATTCTCATAATTCACTTTTCTGAAAATGACTTTAATAATAAAATTTTAACTTTGGACTTTACTTTTTCTCGTTATCCAACGACGAAATAGTTAAACTCACTTAACAATACGAGGGTGGTCCCAGAAGTACCCGACCTGACGTACAAATGGCGGTTGTTGTATAAAAAAAAATCACTGTAGGGGAAAGCACCAACTTTCTAAAGCTTAACTATGAAGTTTGAAGACGCTACGTTGTTCAGTATTTGTTTGGCAGCCATCAATAGTGGACGATCTCGGTGAATTTGCAAAAATGGAAAAAATTGGTCATCGTTATGTGATACAATACTTTCATTTGAAAGGTCTTAGCCCAACCAATATCAAAGCCGAGCAGAATTCTACTCTGGAGGAGTCTGCTCCTTCGTTTACAACAGTAAAATATTGGATGGCAGAGTTTAAACGACGCCGTACGAGCTGCGAAGACGAACATCGCAGTGGTCGACCAAGTGAGTTGGCCATTTCAGAAATGGTGAAGAAAATCCACAAAATGATATTGGGTGACCGTCGATTGAAAGTGCGCGAGCTAGCAGATATGGTAAACATTTCAAAAAGTGCTGTACATCGCATATTGGCTGAAAATTTGGAGATGAGAAAGCTGTGCGCAAGGTGGGTGCCGCGCTTGCTCACAATCGAACAAAAGCAGCGTCGAGAGGATGTTGAGTTAAAATTCGAATTGCTTCCCCACCCTATTCGCCAGATTTACCCCCCTCGGATTATTTTCTCTTTCCAAACTTGAAAAAATGGCTCGGTGGTAGAAGATTTACCAACAATGAAGAGGTGGAGTCTGCGGTTAATGGCTATTTTGAGGAGTTCAACGGTTCTTACTAAAAACAGGCCATCGAAGCTATTGAACATCGCTGGGAAAAGTGTATCGAGCTAAAAGGAGACTATGTTGAGAAATAAAGATATTTTTTCCCAAATTTTTTGTGTTTTCTTTGTTAGGTCGGGTACTTCTGGGACCACCCTCGTAAGATGACGTTAAAGATTTATCAATTTTATATAATTTTATTTATAATGTTAAATATATTGTGTATGCCTTCATGTTTTTAATATTATATTATTAATATCCGGAGACGATAGTGACTCGGAGTGTTATTTTTCACCGCATAAGCGGCATTTTGGTCCTCTGGCTGGAGTTGTCATTATTACCAGTGGCGAGGTATCAATCTGTTAAATTATTAAATTAGTTAATTAATCAGTTAAGCTGTGTAGCCAAAAGAAGAAAAAATTTTGATTTTGAGAAGCACGCAGCGCTTTTTTTACCCTTTTTTAAAAAGCTAAGTTTGTATAAATAAATATATACTTACATCTTTTGGTTAACTTGCAGCGATGCTGTTTTTTAAAAAAAGATAAAAAAAGCGCTAAGCTTGCGTGCTTTTCGTAAAGAATCATTTGGGCCGATTTTATTGTGTTCGCCGTTTAGTAGAATTGACCACTTATGGTTGATAGTTAATCACCGATTCGGCTTAATCGAGTAAAACCAATTAGTGTTATTATGTACAAAAGACCAGTTAGTGGAACTGGTCCTTTGTACATAATACTAACACTAAGTATCCAACCCAGTTAATAATAGTTTTAATTTTTTTTTTTCAAGAATATTTTTATTAAAAATCTTCTTATTCCAAAGTAATGGCAATTTTCTCTGTCAAAAATTACTACTCTTCAAAAAAAATTAATGTAGCAAATCAAAAATTAAAACCCAGATACTACAATCTTAACCAATCAAGTTAAATTCTCAAATTAAAAAGTAAAACACAGATGATACTATCTCTTGTTATTTACTTAACTCTAATGATATATATCATTCGTTCAAAAGATTTGATATCAACAAAATTGGCGCCAAGTTAAATTCCTCAAAATTTTATGTATCATTCGTAAAAAAGATTTGATATCAATAATTGGCACCAAGTTATATTTCATAATTCAGATACCAAATTAAATATTTACTTTAATGACATGTATCTTATAAAGGATTTGATATCAAGAACTGGCACAAGTTAAATTGTATTTCTTTATACTATGCCAAATTAAATAAATAATGAATATTAATCTAATGTAGTATAAATATATGTAATGTATATTACAATACTATATATCGAGTAAAATTTTCCTCGGAGAAGACGTTCCGGAATGTAGCCCTAATCGTTTAACGCGTCGAATGATCGAGCTTAGTTTAGTTTTATCAAAATCGGAAGTGCGGGGGTTCATCTTAATCCTTCATGGTCCTTCTAGGTCAAAATAAACCCGAGCATCATCTTTTACGCTAGATTTCAGAAACTTCCTAGCATCGAAAAAACGCGTACCTACCATCGACTGGAAGTTTGAAGTTTCAACTATCGATAGAGATGCTTAGCATTTTAATCAGATTGTTAATAGACATCTAGCAACCATTCGCGTAAAAAATTCTTTTTTTCGGGTTAAAGTGTCTATAAGTGTGACCAACATGTCGTTTTCATTAAAAAATTTATGATTTATATTTTTTCATTAAATTGCAAAAATAAGCAAGATGTGGATTGCGTCCTTCAAGTAAGGATTAAAAAATGCTAAGAAAAGAATGTCCGTCATGTCTACGACCTATGTGTGATAAACACGCTCTCTAAATCTGAATCAGTGAATAATCTACTAAAGTAGCCATACTTAGTACTGAATTGTCAGCATATCACACATTAGCACATTTGGCACTGGATAATCAGTGAGATTCAACTATAAAAAAAAAAGTTTGAGCATTATATAGTAATATACCGATATTTGCACGTTTTATTGTAATTCCAATCTCATAATCTGGAGATACGGTAGTGTTTCGGCGCTAAGCCAGGTGCAGCGACACTGTCGTGGCTACTTTACGCGAACCGGAGAATTGCGGGGGACCGAGATTATCATATATCAATAAGAGCAGAACCGATCATGTTTTATGTACGTTTAATCGATAACATACACTCCGGTTGTGTAGTATGTGCTTTTATTTTTTTCTCTACGTGTTCTACAAACGGAGATATTGCGACGCAAAATCCGAGTCTGAAACTTTTAATATAAGAAACGTCGTCGTCGTCATCGTCACCACTACAGAGTGAGGGAAATGTCCTTTTGGAATTTTTGGCGTAAGTAGCAATGCACGATAACGTGGTCAGCGAGCGTTGCGACAGTTGTGCACATTCTATATTCTGCAGATATTATAAGTGAAGTTTACGATCACGCGATCGTGGAGGAGTTGAATAAGTTTAATTATGGTTAAAGCTATATATAATATTCCGGTTACCGCAAATTATTGATAAAAATACTTTCAGTCGATGTGTTTTCGCATAAAAATAATACATGATCAGCGAGCGCTGCGATCTGTACAGTAGTGCCTCAGTCAGTTCAAAACAACAGGATCGGTAAAGATTTAAATGTCTCGGCACCGACGAGATACCATTAAAGACGGTCGGCGCTTATGAAAGTTTGCGTGCCTGTTAAAATTTAAGTGATTAAGAGTAAGAAACTAATATAATACGGTACTAATTTTATAATTTATTAGTTTCACAGACATATGTTTAAAACTTAATAATACTTGATTTTTATTTAAAACTGATTTTGATGTAATTTTAATGTTATCCTTCAACTTTGATTATCAATAGAGATGATAACTGCAGAGAATAAATTGTAATTTTTCGGCAATATATAAGACATTATAGCATTAAAAGTATGCATACTTATTTATGCAGCATTTATTATTATATAATAAAAAATTTAATATATTATCAAAATATTTATAATAATAATCATAAATTTTTATTAATTGTTGGTAACGTCATCGTTCTTCAACTATTCCCGAGCTCCCCGACCCCCATTGATGATCACGAAAATTTGCCGAAGGCCGACGGTCTTTAATATCTCGTTGGTGGTCTCGGTAATAATAAACAGGTAATTGTCGAGTTTAGCCTTCTCACTCTTCTTCACTTCTTTTGATGTTGAAATTAGGCTCATTCTAGGCGTTTTAAAATAAAATTTGACAAAAGAAGTGTAGCTCTACCCTGTGAAATACAGTATGTTTGATAAGAGCGTGTACGGCAAAACTCAAAAACTTAGGATAATACATAAATTGGAAAAATTTGTACACATTATGCATGATATAAACTGCGATGCTTTATTATTAATAAGTTGTCCAGTCGCCTCCATTATGAATAATTGATTGTCATCTCCGAGGCATACTTTCTACTAATTTTACAGCATAATCTTCAGACAACGATCTCCATACAAATCGAATCTGTCGAATTAACTGCTTGACGGTCCATATTTTCTTTCCTCGGAGCTTAAACTTTATAAGCGCCCAAACATTTTCAATTGAATTTGCATCTGGCGACTGTGAAGGCCAATCCAGTACGTCAACGCCATTTTCTTGTTTCCACGCAGTACAAAGTCTACTCCGATGTTTCGGATCATTGTCCTCTTGCAGTAGCCAATTTTCATTTTTCTTCGTAAACCACCTTTGGGCAGATGGTAATAAAACTCTCTCATATATTTGGACCATTTTAGCAGCATCCAAATTTTGTGTAAAGATGTGTAAAGTGCCAAATCCCTGTTTTGAGAAACAGCCCCAGACGTGCACCTTTACCGGATGTTTAACGGTCCGCTCGATGAGTCTATTGGCCTGGGTAGCCCAGACACGTCTGATAGAAGACTTTGCCCAAAACGAAGCTTCATCTGAAAAAATTACGTTGTCCCAATAGCGGTCCAAATTTTCTTTTGCCCAAGCAAGTCTTTTTTCGACGTGTTTTTCAGACAGCAACGGTTTCGTTATCGTGCTTCGAAATTTCACTTTATGAGCCAGTAAACGTCTTTTTATAGTATCACATGATATTTTTAGACCCTTTTTAAATAAAACCGCTTGTCCGCCACGCAATGATAAACAAGGATTCTTCTCAAACACCCGTAAAATCATTTTGTCCTCCTTTTTCGTCGTTTTCTGCACAGAGCCACGATCCCGCAAGTCATCAACGTTTTTGACCTCGGAATAACGTTTCACCCACTTACACATAAACGCCTTAGACTTCTTCATATACTTAGCAGCCGCTCCGTACGACATTTTTGGTCCTTTCGGATGCGAACATAGAAACACAGCTTCGTAACGTGATGCGTACGCGGCACTCATGTTGAAATACGCCCTTTTGTGACAAAAGTCAAACGATAACTGAGGCTTTCTAGACAAAGCATCTTGGGAGAAGAGCCCCGCTATTGGCTCGCGTTCATATCCCCTCTCTAACGGTTTCGAGAAAAAAGTATTGCCGTACACGCTCTTATCAAACATACTGTAAGACATTAATCGTTAAAATTGATGACTATTCAGGTTAGAAAATCTGTTACATCGATAAACATATACCAGGTGTACAAGTATGAAATGCGGATTTGAGAAAACAGATGGCGCATCAATGCAGTGTGTGGTATAAAGATTTGACTGTTATGCCATTTTGAAGTGCCATCAACAAGTGTCAGACGCGCACGAGTGATAAATTGAAAAAGTGTTTGCATAGTGTTGTGTTGCTGTGTTCGATATGTCGAAATTTATACCAAACAAAGAGCATTCGCGGACAGCATTAATTTTTTGTTTTCATTTGAAGAAAACTGCTGCTGAATCATACCGATTACTTCGAGAAGCTTATGGTGAACATGCTCCATCGCAAGATACGTGTGAACGATGGTTTCGGCGTTTTAAAAGTGGTGACTTCGATGTTGCAGACAAGGAACACGGAAAACTGCCAAAAAGGTACGAAGATGTGGAATTGCAAGCATTATTGGACGAAGATGATTCACAAACACAAAAACAACTCGCAGAGCAATTGAGCGTTAGTCAACAAGCTGTTTCCAATAGCCTACGAGAGATGGGAAAGATTCAGAAGACCGGAAGATGGGTACTGCATGAGTTAGACGGCAAGCAGATGGAGAGGCGCAAAAACACTTTTGCTTGCACGATACAAAAGGAAGTCGTTTTTGCATCGTATCGTTAATGGGGATGAAAAGTGGATTTATTTTGAGAATCCCAAGTGCAAAAAATCATGGGTAGTCCCAGGTGCACCATCCACATCGACCGCAAGACCGAATCGCTTTGGCAGAAAGACGATGCTCTGTGTTTGGTGGGACCAAAAGGGTGTGGTCTATTATGAGCTGTTAAAACCTGGTGAAACGGTTAATGCTGGACGCTACTAATAACAATTGATCGATTTGAACCGTTCACTGCTTGAAAAAAAGACCAGAATACCAAAAGAGTCAACACAAAGTCATTTTTCTTCATGACAATGCTCCATCACATACGGCAAAACCGGTTCGCGACACGTTGGAAACGCTCAGCTGGGAAGTTCTACCCCATGCGGCTTACTCACCAGACTTGGCTCCTTCCGATTACCACTTGTTTGTATCAATGGGTCACGTACTTGCTGAGCAGCGCTTTGGTTCATACGAAGATGTGAAAAAATCGATGAATGGTTCGCGGCAAAGGGGGAAGATTTTTACTGGCGTGGTATCCACAAATTGCCCGAAAGATGGGAAAAATGTGTAACTAGCAATGGAGCATACTTTGAATGAAGCTCTTTTTATCATTCTTCCGAATTAACGTGTTTTTTTTTATCCGCATTTCATACTTGTACACCTGGTAAGAGAAACACGCATAGAGAACATGTAAGTGAGGCTAGAATAAATATTTTCTACTTTAATTACACAAATTCTTTGCTGTAGAACACATTTTCTGTTTTAAGAATATAAATTATTTTCTATATAATTTTTGTTTTTACAGCAGAGAATTTGTTTTGCTATTTGTTTAGATATTTGTTTGCTTTAAAAACATTTTTCTACTATAAAACAAAAATTATAGAAAAAATTATAAAAAATATTTTGTGTTTTTTATAAAAAGATGTCAAGTCCAACATTGTCTGTCAAGAGTACTTCAAACTACTTTCCTCTACTAATGTAGATTTCATATTTCATAATTTTCATATTTCCAAAAGTATTCTTTCTTATTCAAATTATATAAAATTATTTAGTTCGAATGAGATAACGAAAAAATGGCTTCCTTATATACATGATGAGAATATTGAGATTTGGATAAATACTATATTGCCATCAGTAATCGAAAAATTATTAAGTAATGAGATTGCTATATAGATTTGTTAATGGCAATTACATCACATTACTAAATGTGTAAGTTATGTTGGACTGATACAATGTAATTTAATACATCAATTAAATTATGAGATTGCCAATTACGGTCAAAGTAGATTTAAAATAATTTATCAATATGTGTTTTAAATATATTTATCTCAGAACTATGATTGCAGCCAATTACTTTCGGACTTGTAATTCAATTGATCTGAGATGCTAATAATTCCCCGAAATTAAATTAAACTTGTAAAGAATTTATTGTGAAAAATATTACCTAGGTCGAAAATCATCAAATTCGGATTTCACGTACCAGCGTCTTCAGAGACTAGTTCTTACAGATAAAAATACTTTCCGCAGTAAGTTCTTCACTTTTATTTTATTTCTTTAATTTTAATTTAATTTAGGAAGAATTATTATCTCAGATTGTTGCAAGTTCGAACATAATCGGCGTGTAATCAAATTTCTGAGATATTAATGTATATAAAAATAAAAATTACCTTAAATATTTAACTTTAGCAGTAATTGACGTTCTCGTATTTAATTGATTTATTTATGTAATATTTACTTGATTTATTTATGTAGCAGTCTTGTTTCCAATATTTTGAATAGAAGTGATTCGCTACTATTCATTTTTTTACTCCAATCAAGTAATAGTGGTTTTAATTTTACTTCAAAGATATTCTTATTGAAGATTCCAACCCAAGTAATGATAGTTATAATATTCTCTGTCAAAAATTATTACTCCTCGAAAAGAATTATTGTATCAAATTAAAAATTAAAAACGCAAATGATATAGTCTTAACTAATCAAGATATATTCTAAAAGTGAAATCCAAGTGGTATATTACCATAAGATGGTATGTAATACCTTTGTTACTTAACTCTAATGATGTGTATATATCTTATTCGTATAAAAGATATAATATATATTATAATTGGTTATTACTCCTCAAAAAAGCTACTGTATATGCTATCAAATGAAAACTCAAATCATACAATTTTAACTAACCAAGATATATATTAAAAATAAAACCTAAGTGATAATATCATTGTCAATTAACTCCAATGATATGTATCTCATTCATATAAAAGATTCAATATTATTTTATTACAAAACTTCAGAATATTAATTATATTATAGTGGTTGCGTCCAGCAGAAAAAAAGCTGTGCAACTGATGTAAAATTCTTCATTATTATTGAGTTATACATTTAGAAAAAGAAAGTCTAAGGGCAACAAATCATATAATATTAAGAATCTTACATCGATTGCAAAGTTGCTTTTTCTGTAAACGCAGCCATTGTTAAATTATTTTCGCTTACTACGTTTCGATAAATATTCGAGGGAAACAATTGTTGCAAAATTAATAGGAAGTGTGATATTAATTAGCGATTTAACAGTGTTAGAATTTTTTAAATGACTTATAAAATTGATGTGTTAAAGAAATTTTTAAAGAAATGTGTCATGAAGAAAAATTTAAATAACAAGCTAAAAATGCAATATTTAGATTATTTATTATTAAAGATATTACATATACAAGTAAAAATTTAAGTGTTAAAAGGTTCATATAAGTTTTTTTTATTATCTTAGTGGACATATTTCTTTTTTCCAAAGATTTTCAATTTTACATATACAAGAAAAATTTTGATATTTCAAAATTCATATTGATTTTTGTTGTAATTTTTGTAAATATCATTGTGGGTGTTATTTCTATTGTTTGTTGTCTTAAATTACAGAGAAAGAAAAAAAAGAGAAAAAAAAAAGCTGATTAGGTATTTTCTGCTTAATTCGTAACTAATTGATCGCACTGATACTGATGATATGTTTTGTGCTATGCACGACTTGTGCATCGACAACCTTTTGGAACCAACAATTATTTACAACGCTAGTGCGACGAAAAAAGATCTGTACTAAATTTCAACATTTTCATCATGTATATAATGACGTTTTTCACCATCCGTTACAAAGATCGTTTGACCTAACCGAAAATAACGCGACATTTTCCTGTGTCCTCCCGACGCGGAGAGCGTGTCGGCGCTTATTGCGATTTTCAAGCGATTTCTATCGTTATATTTCGTGGAATATTATTACTTCTTTTTGCGAATTTATTTAGGATTTTATTATCGGCGGTTCCGAGATATAGGGTAACTTCGGCAAATACGCCAGGCTGGGATTTACGCCGCAGAAGTTAGAAAAAATAAAAGGGGATAATTTTCCCGCAACTCTGTTACATGCTTTTATGTTATATTAGTATTATGTTATGATTTCAGTTTCTTAGTGTTAATATTAATAAAATTATTGTGAGTTGAATCGATCTGTCACTGTGTTAAGTAGCACCATCGTAAATTATAATCTAAAATAATTACTGTAGGACGTGCAAAAGACTTAATGATTATTTCATGATACATGAGTGTAGAAGAATAGTAAAGCATGTTGTATAACAAAATAAAAGTACTTTGCTCTTGTATTCTTTGTTTAGTTTGTTGTCTTGTATATCCCATCTGTTTGGGATACATTTTTAACGGGCGGGATTTATACCCAAAACATACGAAGTGCGCAGATTGAATTCAGTGCACTAAATGCAATAAACGCATTACATAAAATATGTACCTCATATCATAAACAAAATAAACAAAATAAATGGCGAAAAAGAGTCGACGCATAATATATTTAATTAAAGATAATAGTCATAGATACATAAAATAAAAAGTAAAACGGCGTATATTAACATATAAAACAAACAAGTTT
>NW_017304800.1:99989-113232 GCF_001594115.1 Trachymyrmex septentrionalis
AGTTTTTAAGTTTTTTAGTTTACTTATTTCTTATAAGTTCCCTTTCTTTTCCGTTTTTCAGTCAGCACTTGACTATGTTTCTTAACATCGGTTTGATTGCCCCATCGCATATACAACATTAGGCTACGTCGAGATCCATCACAATTGCTGATTTCCGCGCGTTAAAAATGTTGCGTCACTGAATGTTATCGATTTATTATTTTTTTGTTGTAATCTTTTATGTCTTTTCGGATTATATTCTTTTTACATCTGAGGAGGGCTCAATCCAGCAGCCGAAACTTGTTTGTTTTATATGTTAATATACGCCGTTTTACTTTTTATTTTATGTATCTATGACTATTATCTTTAATTAAATATATTATGCGTCGACTCTTTTTCGCCATTTATTTTGTTTATTTTGTTTATACATAAAGAGTCTTTACACCGTTGTTATTTCATATCATAAACTTATAATACATGTGGGAAGATTGTAATTATTATTTATTACTTCATATACATATTTATCATTTTTATTTCTTAATAAAACTTTATAAACGCATTTTATAAGTTATTGTGTCATTTTACGTCTTATTTATATGCATTATTTGTAAATTTTTTATGAGTCATATATACCCCCTCCCTCTCCTTGAGTAGCCATATATCCTACCCCTATGAGATATACGGCAAAAATGCAAGGGTTTAAAAAACATTTTTTAATACAAAATATAAATATTTCGGATTTCTAATATTTTTGTCATAATAGTAGATAGTACAAAGTTTTTACTGATATAGTTCGTTTACTTTAAACATAGTAAATAATACTTAATAAATTAAGTTTTTGATAGATGCGGCGTGTATACTGAAGTTACTCTAGTTTGTTATATGAGGCTTTGTCTCATTACCTCAAATGACGGCAAGGAAGAAGACAGGAGACTCACATCGGAGGTATACGAGGCTATTCAGAGGAGGGGTAGCGGTCTATTTTGCGTGAAGCGTGAAGACTGGTTTATATCGGAACGTATACGAAGTATGATTTATATCGAAAAAATAAGAAGAACGGTTCAAGTCACATAGAATTAGAAGGATATATATAGCGCAATATATTCACTATTTATAAATTACACAAATTTAATTACAGAAAATTAATAAATAATATATGAATAAATGCGAGAAACAGGATTAAAAATCAAGACGATTCCCATTCTCAGTCATACCACTATAAAATTTATGACAAGAAAATATATTGCACTATATAACCTCTTCTTTAATTTCATGCGACTTATTCGGCTTGAATCATTCTTCTCATTTACTCGATATAAACCATACTTCGTATGCATTCCAATCTTCATGCCTTATAAAAAATAGACTTTATGAAAAATAGACTTTATGAAAAATAGACATGAAAAATAGCTTTTCATTTATTTTTTGACATAAACCTTTCTTCATATTTTTCTAGATATAGCATTTTCTATGGCTCAGATATCGATATAGTACCTGTGGTCAAGGGGCTAGAGAAAAATTCCGTGGTGAAACAAGCGTAGCCTAACGTATTATAAAGCCGCTGATTTCTAGATCGGAGGGATCGCACGTATCCGCAATTATATCATTTAGTTTCGTTGAGTCTAATATTTTGAGGGTAACTGCCTGCATCGCTTTTGAGAGCGCGCAGCGCATGATCATGTCATCTCGTCCGATATCGTATTCTTCCCGTTAATTTCGAGTCAACTATTTACACGTCCGGCGCGGCCACAGCCAGGTTATTTGGTATCCTATGTTGCATCACATTTTTATATCGCGTCTTAATGTGGAGATTGAGTTAGATTTCAGATAAAATTCTCGCATGTTTTAGAATTTCAAAAATTTTCCGTCGTAACAGTTCTCGTTATTCTCGCGGTCGAACTCGAAGTCAGATTTGTTTACACGTTAAGTTTACCACTGGGTTAATTACCACTGGGACTATCGCATCCTAATTATTATTTTTAATTACGATATCAAGTTCGTAAAATTACTCTAAAATATGGAGCTCGTACTGTATCGAAATATTAGGTTGTTCGGAAAGTAATTTCGATTTTTCCCAACAGAGGACTTATTGTATTGGGTCGTCCGGAAAATACGCACGGACTTTCCGGTCGACCCAATATTTTTTCACAGCCAACTTCACACTTAAGCCGCATAATCATTATATATTTTGACAGCTGATATAGCAAGGCTTGCTTGTGAAAAAAGTTCGATTGATTCTACGCAGTAGTTTTTGGTTGGTGCCCTATCAAATATGAAAGTGAAAAGCAGTATTTTCGGCATATTTTACTTTTTTACTATCGAAAAGGTAAAAATACTGTTCAAGCAAGAAAAAAATTATCCGATGTATATGGAGAAGATGTATTGACAGAACGCCAGTGCCAAAACTGATTTGCAAAATTTCGATCCGGCAATTTTGATGTTGAAGATGCACCACGTTCTGGAAGGCCAGTTGAAGCTGATGAAGACACAATAAAGGCATTAATTGATGCAAACCGGCGAATAACAACTCGTGAGATCGCTGAGAGATTAAATTTATTCGACCGTTCATGATCATTTGAAACGCGTCTGATTGAAAATCGTCTTTCATTTTCATAAGAAAAAACGAAATTACTTTCCGAACAACCTAATAGAATCTTTTTTATCCAATATGTGTCGAGAACGTCGTTTTGAGAGGCAATAACATTCTAGTAACGCTTTGTATAATGCATGATCGCCAATTTGTTAACCAGTGTACGGAATAGTATAAACAAGTGAGAGAATATATTTGTTATCATTTTATTGTGACAAATTCTGCATATTTTATTGCTGTATTGTTCTCCAATTGCTGCTTATTCTCCAAGATATCCGTTCCCGATCACAAACCGCCCCCTCTACCATTACAAGGATGAGCAGTCGGTTATCAAAGCCGTCAGCGTTCGCGATTCTGTAGAGATCTTTATATTCAGAGTGAAATCTTTTTGCTAATTTCGCGAAAGAGTAGCATGCGCTCTCGTGTCTGGCACCCAATAATCGGTGTTGAGAGTTAGAGCATTTGGCATTCATAAGATTACCTGATATATTAGGTTAAGTAAAAAGTCATCGCGTTTTTTTAAAAGACATCTATCAGTAAAAACCGCAATTACTTTCTTACCAACAATATAAATATATCTTGATAGAGTAAAGTTTCAGCTTTAAAAATCTCTTTTTTAAATTATACGATACGACAATTTTTAATGGAGTTATGAGCAATTAAAGTCAAAATAATTCTTTTATTTAATCCGCGATAACTCAGTAATCAAAAGTTGTAGGAATATTTAAAAAAAACGATTTTGTAGGGAAAGTATCAAGCTTTCACGATAGGTAATCGAAAATTTTCTCAAATTCGTTTTGGACACGTTACAAATCCACAAAGTGAGAAGAAAATTTTTCGTCTTTTTCAGCTCGTAGTTTTTGATATGTAAAAATTATCAAACTCATATAATATAAACTTAAAAAATGTGATAAGCTTTTAAAAGTAGAGATTTCAAGCTTTAAAACCCTTTTTTTATTTGAATTTCATTCATTATTGACGAAGATATTGTATATATAACTTTGAGCTAAAAAATACGCGATGACTTTTTACTCAATCTAATATTATCGAGTCTAGAATTGTGATTATTGGTGGAAACTATAAAGAATATTAATCGCAAATATTAATCACGACGAAGTTGCACTATGCTTGTGAGTGCGGTCGTAATAGAAAGCCACTTCTTCGTTATCTCGTTCAAATTAAATAATGTTTTATAATTTGAAAGAGAAATTTTTGTAAGAGTTAACGCGAGTATTGATTGCATAAAAAGAAAAAAATACTAGATTTACATTACATTAAATGTATATAGATATAATAATATTTTCGTAAATTTTATTTCCTAAATACATCTAAAATTCACATTAAATGTGTAAAAACTTAATATTAGAACGTAGGAAAGTAAAAAGCTAATGCGAGCACAAGTTGTTGCTGTGCAAGAATATCATAATTTTATTTCGAAATGAAATAAAATTACGGACATTTTGATCCTTATTATTGGATCATCTTTAATGTAATTTTTGAAAAAATTCAATTGTGTAAATTTAAATATGTACTGACCACTTACTATTTCATCAATATAATAATTATAGAACTTATCTGTCGTATTTAACTGAATACTCAAACGAATTACATTATCTATAATATACAATAAAAAATAATAAAAGACATAAAATACTAATATAAAAAATCTTTAAAGAAATTGGATATACTTATATTACATATTGACGATAGTCAGATAATTTAGAACGTGTGAACAGTAAGAGATTTTAAGAGTGTGTGAAGAGATCAAAACGAAATTGTCGTTACTAAGTGAGGGAATAATACAATAAATAAAAGGAAACGAAAAGTCAAACGAGTTATAAAAATAAAGTATGCGCATTAACTATAAAACTTGGAAAAATCATTCTTCTTAAAATCATTCTTCTTAAAATATAAATGATATAAAGAATCCACCATTTCAATATCCTCTTGTAAATTTAAACCATTCTCTTGTTTCTTAATATAAATAAACTCTGAGATTAATCGCTTGTTGTAATTCTTTTCTTCATCTAAAATCTTGACATTGTTCTAATCAAAATCATGATTAAATTCAAGTCTATGTTCCGTAATAATCGAGTATTGATTAGTATGTCTATTGATGCGATTACGATATTCTGATATCCTGATTTTTAATAATCTTTTCGTTTGGCCTACATATGAAGCGTTACAATCAGAACAATTAATTATTGTATATTACAGAAAATGTAATTCGTTTGGGTTATTCAGTTAAATATGACAAACAAGTTCTATATTTATTATATTATATTATATAAACGAAAAATAGTAAGCGGTCAGTACATATTTAAATTTACACAATTGAATTTTTTTAAAAACTACATTGAAGATCCAATAATAAGGATCGAAACGTCTGTAATTTTATTTCATTCCGAAATATATCGTATTTTTGCACACCAACAACCTATGTTGGCTCGCATTGATTTTCTACCTTTCTATGATTTATTCTTTGGAGCCTTCAATCAAGATTGAGAATTTTTAATATTATATAATATTAG
Organism: Trachymyrmex septentrionalis; assembly: GCF_001594115.1. Classification (NCBI taxonomy): domain Eukaryota; kingdom Metazoa; phylum Arthropoda; class Insecta; order Hymenoptera; family Formicidae; genus Trachymyrmex; species Trachymyrmex septentrionalis. The sequence goes on from NW_017304800.1 coordinate 105,090, forward strand.
AAATTTGCAAATAATTATGATACGTTTACATGTTTAATGTAAAGTCAATAGTATTTGTTAAAATGCATGATATTAGTACAAATTTACCTTTTTAAAAAAAGTTAAGTTAAATTCTATCAAATTAAAAAGTAAAACCCAAGTGGTATCTATCATTGTTATTTACTTATTAACTCTAAAAATATGTATCATTTAGATAAAAGATTTGATATCAATAATTGGCGCTCCAAATTAAATCCTACACTAAATTAAATAAATAATATTAATTCTAATGATATGTATCATTCATATAAAAGATTTGATGTCAACAATTAGCGTCAAGTTAAATCCCATACTAAATTAAATAAATAATATTAATTCTAATAATATGTATCATTCACACACACACCCACGCACGCACGCACGCATAAAAGATTTAATATCAACAATTGGGAGTTAAATTCCATAAAATTTTATGTATCATTCGTAAAAAAGATTTGATATAAACAACTGGCGCTAAGTTAAATCTTATACCAACCATATAAATAAAGAAAAAAAATATAATACAAGTGGTACTATATTTAACTTTTATACATTAAAACCTGAGTATATATCTTTGTATTGAAGGATCTTCCTATTAGGAGAGAGATCCAAATAACTTTAATTCTTCTTATATGTACTTTTTATATCGCAATTTATTCAAAGATATTTTTCTGTTCCAACCAAAGTATTAGTTATTTAATTCTCCTTCAAAACATTATTCAAAACGTTGTCACTAAATTGCGTTAACTTGTCCATTCAAATGTTATCACAAAAATTAAAAAGTAAACACTTGGCGCTGGTAGATCCAATAAGAAAAACTATAAAAATAATTCAAAACATTTTAATAATGGTTAATAAAAATAAATAATAAAAGATAATTACAATTTTAACGTAATAATAAATTTAATCTGAATGTTACACTGAATAAAATAAAATAAAATTACTGTTTATTTTTTTTAATTTTTTTGTAATGCATGTCTTACATGCACAAGTTTATTTATCTTAGATTTAGACTTAATAGCTTGCACGACTTTCATAACTTATACGACTGTGTAACCTCCTAATCGCATACATATGTATACACGGTGGATACTTTTACTCTCATGGAAATGTTTTTTATTTTTCTTATTTTAAATATTACATTCATGTTTTTGGTACTACGTTATACTGTGATCTGGCAGCGCCAAGTGTTTACTTCTTTAATTTTTTGTGGTAACATTTAAATGGACAAAGTAACGCAATTTTGTGATAACGTTTTGAATAATGTGATAATGTTTTGAAGAAAAATTAAATAACTACTACTTTGATTAGAAGAAAAAATGTCTTTAAATGAATTGCGATATAAAAATTACATATAAGAAGAATTAAAGTCATTTGAATCTCATAATAGAAAGATCCTTCAATACAAAAATATATATTTAAGTAATATAATTTCATTATACGCGGTAAAAAATTTTTCATACATGATGTATGAAAAATGTATGTATAAATATGTATAAACATATATAAATATTCATAAACATGCACCATCATATATGAAATATGTCCATACATATTCATACATCTCTCTTTCTTTTATAAAATTATTTTTTAGTGTAATAGAAATAATAATAATAATGTATATAAAAACATAAAAAATAATTAAAAGGTTAACTTTTTCAGTGTTCGTTTTAGAAAAAAACAAGTTTGAAGAAAAAATTTGCTCATACATAATTATGCATAATTTTATATATAATTGTACATAAGTAATTTTTTTACATTTCTTGAAACTTTATTTTTTTTTAAACAAATAGTGTGACAATTAACCTTTTAATTATTTTTATATTTTCACATTATTATTAATATTTCTATTACATTAGTAATTTTACAAAAGTAATTTTACAAAAAAAAAGAGAGATGTATGGACATGTATGAATATATTTCATATATGATTATGCATGTTTATAAACATTTATATATGTTCATATATAAATATTCATATTCATGCACAAAAAATTTTTTACCGACAAAAGTTAAAAGTTAAAGATACCACTTAGATTATATTCTTTATTTTATTTGTATGATTAGTATGAGATTTAACTTGGCGCCAGTTGTAGATATCAAATCTTTTATATAAATGATACATATCAATAGAATTAATATTATTTATTTCGTATGGGATTTAACTTGGCGCCAATTGTTAATATCAAATCTTTTATACAAATAATACCTAAAATTTTGTAGAATATCATATATGCATACGTTGAATGCACTTCACTTATACATTGAAGCAAAATTCGCTATAAGTTAGGAATAACACATTTCATTTATTAATTAACAATGGCATATTTGATATTGAATCAGTGATTATCCACTAATTCAGATTTAGAGAGCAGAGTCTATTTGTGTACTGAGATTGCAGTAGCAAAGAGTAACGTTTTCTATTTTTTAATAGTTTATGTTTTTTACTTATGCCTTTTACTTATTTGCCTTCAGTATTAATAATAATTTTTACATTAATAATAATACATTAAATAGCCAATAATAAATAGCCTTTTACTAAATTTAACGTCTCTTTTACACTTAAAAAACGACTATTTTTTTACGTTCAAAATAAATACCTTTTTTAAAACGCGTGTAACTATACTATTTTTTTTTAAGTACATCATCTCAAGAGTACTAGGCTAAAATTGAATTTTAAAAATATTATAAATTTAAAAAATTATAATTTTTTAAGTAAAAAAACACATTTTTCTGAACTTAACACGTTTATAATTTTTTTTTTATTAAAATTAAATTTTTCATTAAAGCGCCATTGTTCCATTTTCTTAAAGGATGTAATTATATACCGTAATTTTTTTTAAATCATTGGAACTAATACTATTAATTTGGTAATACGTCAAAAATGGATCGAATAATTTTAATTCAAAGAGTCGTGTGGCTTTTTTTAAGTGTGACCATGAAGGGTTAAGGTTTACCAAGAAAAACAATTCTATACATCAAATCAATTGTATACATATTTTCTGTTGAGAAAGAATAATTAAAAAATGAATAAATACCAAGAAATAAAAAATATATAAATGTATAAAATCTCATGGAAACAGCGTTTGCACTATTTCATGTCAAAATTTGAGCAAATCGCGTCCATATATATAATGTGAACCTGGCACCCAACTTTATGGAAAGTAAAAATTAATGTCGTAGCGCGTTTATACTTCGTTTGTGCCTGTTTGTACCGATCATTATTTCATTTGTACTTCAAACAATTAAACAAAAAAAGAAAAATAAAAAATGATCAGCACGCAACTTTAAGATTTTTTAATTTCATTTATGCCGTTCGAAAGAGAATCGTTTATACCCGTTTGTACCTCTTTTATTTTCGTTTGTATCTCAAAGGGTTCGGAGATACAACGCTTTTTAATTTTTGCGTAACCTCTATATAGCAAACTTAGCCAATTTTCTAAATATTGAAATGGGACCAACGACAAGAGAGAGAGAGGGGGGAGGAAGGGAGGGAGAGGGAGAGGGAGAGAGAGGGAGGGGGGAGAGAGAGAGAGAGAAATAATGCGTATTGCCGCTGATACTAATACAATCAAGAGACAAAAGTCAATTATATTGTTATAAACAAAAAGTATGACTACACTGAAAGAATAGATTAGTTGAATATTGCATAGCATTTTTAATAAGTTGCAGCAGCTAATTTTTGTTGCGTTAGCTTATCGAAATCTCATACTAATATTGCGTATACGCAGAGAAAAGATTAGCCAACGCAGCTAAAATGTAACTGTAACAGCTAAAATATGTCCCTATAATGGATAGCTAATGTCATTGCTGCCAAAGCTCAATTTATTATCTGCTAAAATTTAGATGCTGCAGTGGAAAATATTTGCTGCTAGAGTAAAATGATTTAGCTAAATATATTGAGCTAATTTCATTTTGCAACAGAAACTAATAATATTTGCAGCAAGATTAAGAATCTTAGACATTATATACATATATGCTTCGCTGCTAGTGCTAGGTGATTTTAACCATTCCTATCAAATGATACAGGAATAGTTTTATATTAGTATAGCTACTGCGTTTAAAAATATATTGATACATGAAAAAAATTTTGTATTGGTAGCATTTGCCAACAATATGGTAATCTATTCAAAAGTCTTGTTCATTCAATAACAGTATCAATAAAATAACATTTTTTTTAAAGAAGAGAATAATGGTGTATTTCTTGCATTAGTACTGTAAATTAACAAGATTATTTTTAATTAGATGCTGTTAATTTAACGTTATTTTTTTTCTCTGTAGTATTGAAAGTTTATAATTCACGTACACATATATTATACATATATGTATATATTATATATTTCAATACTACATTTTAGTATATTTCTAAACATTGTCAATAATTACCAGATTTACATTGTAAGATAAAGCGTGCTTATTTAAAGAGACAAAGAAAGATTTTGTATACGTATAAACAATTCAATCTTCATCAGAGATTGGACCACTAAAAAAACTCACTTAAAAAACCCGCCTAAAAAACCTAAAAAGTCTAATTAAAATTTAATAATAATGTAAATAAATTATTTAATATTAATTAATATTATATAAATAAAAATAATTTAATATTATAAATAAATTATAAATAAAATAAGAAAAAGGATATATAATAAAACTAAATTTAAATTTGTTTTGAATAAAAATGTATTTTGTATTTTAATTCTAATCAAGATTTATATTATCATTAGATCGCAAAAAACGATAAACTTTTACTAGCTTTGTGACTTTTTCTTTAAGTTGATTTCGTAATTTCGACCATAGAAGTCCAAAGGTTGAAAAAAATCGTTTAATCGATGCCGAAGATGCAGGACAAGATAGCAAATTTGTAAAGAAATCGCAAAATCTACTTGGTAGTTTAATGGATTTCTCGGTTTTTTTTCTCCATGATTTTTCACCATTTCGAGGAAAACTCGTCGATGACATTTTCTTGCCACATCGCCTTCGGAAAAAATTCATCGTCTTCAATTTTAAAAGCCATTACGCCTGAAAGATATTCAGAATAATTGTTAGATATCCATTCTTCGACGATATTCTCTTGTTCAGCACTTAAATGTTGTCGTACGTTAAATTTCGGATCCATCATGTGTGCTAATAGATGAATGATGTGATCGCTTAATTAAATCGTTTCTGAAAAAAACTTTTATATGATTTTAAATCTTCTTCGTTTAGTAATTTAAACCACACTTCGACTGCCTTCGATATAGATATTGACTCTTGCTGCAGTACGTTCAATGCTGAGGCAACTATCGATAGCTGTTTTCCTAAATATACCGATTCGTTATAAAAATGTTATTCCATGTTATCCCATATTATTTAAAATGTTTGCAATCAAATCATCAAACTCATTGTCTTGTTCCGGAACAATTTCTCTATATTTATGATAATTTGCGAGGAAGGACGCATTCTGGATGTGAATTCCACCTAGTTTCGTTAGGAATTTGTGGCATAAGGCCATTTTTTTCTTTGAGCCATCCATGTGCTTGATGTACATTAAAAAAATATTTCTGAATTTTAATAACTTCCTCAGTATGGTCCGAAGCGTTACATCTTTCTCCACTAAATTTAAAAAATGTGCCGAGCATCCATACGCAATCAATTTTGGTTGTTCTTTTCTTAAAATCTGCCACATTTTGGACATTTTATTTTTATTATCCGTAACCACGACAAAAACCTTTGCATCGTACTTTTCTTTACATTCTTTTAGCAGCTTTCATAACCTCAGCGCAGCTTTTTGAAATTTTCTTTTCTGATCCAGAATCATAAGCATCAAAAAGAAAACTTTCAGTACCCGTATGCAAACTTATTGTCTGGATGGGATCATTACGGACATTTGACCGTAATCATCTATTGTAAGTATTATATTGCGCTTTTTAATTGGAGCTTTTCTCTAAGATAAATTTCGTTTTTTTCATATATAATATAATGTCCAAAAGCTGTCCTCCGATCATGTTTGATGAAGGAGATTTATAACTTGATCGTCATTTTTTCAAAACTTTTTAGTTGCGCAGCATTAAATGGACGATTTGCTGCATAAAAAAATTCTGCAATATTGTGATCGATTTGCGCTTGTTACTTGAAGTTTTAATAACAAAATCAGTAATTGCATTCTAAACTTTTCTCTTTTTAACTTGAGATGAATCATGCGCATTTGTTTGCTTTTGGTTTTCCTCTAACAGTGAATATAAAATATATGTTATTATATTTTTTGTTTAATACATTATACTGATATAAATAATAATTACAATCTCGATGTAACTATTCGATTTTACCATTTAATGACGAATGTTTTATGTTTATACAGTATTACTAAACCTAAAAACTAAAACTGTATGCTTGTAAATAATTAAAATAATATATTTAACTAATATAAAATGTTATTAATAAAATTAATTGATTAATTGAAATACAATATAAATTTAAAATTTATTTAAAATGAATATATTTTAATTAATTAAATTAAAATATTATTTATTATTACAATATTTTTATTAAAAACGTGGTTTTTACATAAACTATTTTAGAATTTATAGTTAGCTAAAGTTTGAAACTAAAAGAGTAAAAGAAAGGCCTTTTACAAAAAGGCTTGTTTTTGCCCTGAGGAAAATAAACCTCGTTTCTTATAGTTTTTGAATCGAAGATTCCAATAGTATTATTAAAATTACGTTACGTGACGGGAACACATAGAAAATTGATTTAAATCAGGTAAACACATGGCATTACAATTAGACAGGATGTTACATATATAGTACACACTGTGATGATATTTTAATACGAAAAATACAGAATATTTTATAAAATTGCTATATTTAAATTTAATAGCAAAAATAACAGACGCAACGGAGTTGCTTACATGAAAATGTTCACACGTTGGCTCTCTCCGCCCGGCAGACCGCGAACGCGCGAACATGTTCGTGCAAGCACACAAACTTTTTTTATCTTGCGAATGATTGCGATGCTACGCATTTTCTTCATTTAAACTTAATTTTCTATATGCTCCCGCTGTGTGATGTAATTTTAATTAATGCTTCAAAAATTATAAGAAGTTTCTTTTACTTGTCCCGAGCAAGGCAAAAGCTTTTTTTAAATTTAGACTTTTTGATTGAAGAGTTTTTGATTGAAAGTTAAAAGCCCTATAATGCTAATTGTTGTGGAATAAGAAATTTAAATATTTTTCAAACACATGCAAGAATGAGATAAATTAATTATAGCGATGATAATTTCTAAAGAATTTTATCAATTTCTCCAGATGTCATCTGTGCTTGGGAGTTTTCCAATATTGAGATTTCATCGATTTTATCTTCTTCGGAATTTCAAGCTATACATTTTTGTAAATGAGCTTAAATCCTTTTAATTTTAGAACTAATTACTTCATAACGATATTTGCATTTGCATTTTGAATCAGCGTCTATTTTCAAAACTTCGGATCATTTATTGGCACTTTTCCTATCACATCCTTTCAATTTTTTTGACATAATGACACGCAAAATTTAAACAAAAAATAACTATTTATATCGAAAGATGTGGCTAAATACAGTTTATAAATATTTTTAACGGCTAAAAACGACAATGTCTACTGTTGCACTGCTGGATTGAGACTGAGACAAATCTGAGATGATTTTCAGTATCGACAAAAGAGTTCGTTTGTAATTTTATTCATTTGATTAGCGACGGTCGCGAAGCTACGCAAAAGACGGCCGCGGCGCGCGGCCATACAGGTCGACAGTGTTTTGATAAAATGTCGATGTGCTTGGAGTCGAAATTTCATCGCTGCCACGAAATACGATTGCTGATAAAACTTTCAAAATAATAGTTTTCGACAAGGTCGAAGATCCAGTTTTTTTTATAGAAAAATTTTCAAAAATTTCGATTTTTTTAAAACTGAAATATTTCAAACTGGCACAATTTTTGTTCTATAAATTATAAAGTAAACAAACAAAAACTGAAATTTTTTCCTTAAAACACTTACGCGAAATTATTAAAAGTTATGTATAACTTTTCCTTTATTTATTAATATAATGTACAAAATTTATAATTTTTCAAAAATATTATTTTCTTTAAAAAATTCATAAAAAATCTATTATAAATATCA
>NW_017304800.1:113332-133067 GCF_001594115.1 Trachymyrmex septentrionalis
TAAGTAAATTTATAAAAAAAATTATATGTAAAGACCTCACTACGTAATGGAATTATTTTTTGTCAAAAAATGAATTGAAAAAAAATGATGATCGGCTCAAGGCTGATCGGATCGATTTGGCATAGAAATAGAATGCTTCTTATACAGATATGCGCGTATATTACATTAATTAATAAATTAAATTAAAATAATTAAATTGTAATTAATTCGTAAGTAATTACCTATTATATCATATTGAATAGCAAATCTTGCAAACCATTAGTATTGGATTATAAAAACTAAAAATGTATAAAACCCAGAAAAATCCAATAAAACTCAAAACAACCCAGGTTTAAAAAAAAACCCATCTGGATTCGGTTTTAAAAAAAAAACAAGTTTTTTTCAAATCCTGAATATGTTTTGTTATAATTTTTTTGTTTTTTATCCAGATTTGAGATTCTCCATTCATTCCATTCGTCTTGTTAAATATGAGTATATGTAAAAAAGATTCATTATAATATATTATATTGGCTTATATTAAAAGATATTACATAATACATAAAATAAACATTTGATACAGACTCAGTAAACTAAAGTTACATGTAACGTTAAGTTACCTGTTAATTGTAATTTCGTATTACAATTAACAATATATTATAATTGTAATACACACACGTTATATTACAATTAATCGTATTAGAGGATAAATCGAAATAAAAAATAAACTACGGTAGATGCAATAAGCATGCCACACAATGTCGTCAAAATGATATTATGAACAGACAGCGCAGGCAACCGGCTGTAAATTTTGAACCAGCAACTGATATTTAGCTGATATTACTAAGTCCTTTTTTTGCGTGTACGCTAACGCAACCACAAATTGGCTGCTGCAGCAAATAAAAATACTATGCCATATTTTACCATCTAATTTGCTGTAACAGCCAATTTTTTCTTTCGGTATAGATAGCATCAAGAACCGACATATATATACAGAAAAAAAAGATTGGCTGCATATGGCATAATATTTTTAATTAGTTGCAGCACGCGCGCAGCCAATTTTGGTTGCGTTATCCAATCGAAATCGTATATTAATATTGCGGATAGGCTAACGCAACTAAAAATTGGCTTCTGCAGCCAATTAAAAATGCTATGCTACATTTTATTATCTAAATTGCTGCAGCAGCAAATCTTTAATTTCAGTGATAGACATACTATAGGTCTAAAAATTCAATATCAATTAGAAGGTTTAACTTCATTTTTTGCATTTTAATATGTAATATTTTAGGTGTTAACTTTTTATTGTAATTTCTTTCTGTATCCAAAATCTGCACATTTTCTCAATCAAATTTATGACCATGATATAACCTATGGTCTATAATAACCGAGATAGAAGTTTTTCTCGTAATATGATTTCAGTGTTCGGAAACGCGTGATTTTAATTGTCGACTGGTTTATCCTACATAAGAGGCTATCACGATAGACAACCTATCATGATTATGAATTTAATTGGGAAAATGTGCAAATTTTGGATAAAGAAAGAAATTACAATAAAAGATTAATTGAAATGTTACACATTAAAATGCAAAAAAATGAGTTTAAATAGATACTGAATTTTTAGACCTTATTATATATGTTGGTTCTTGATATGTTGGTTCTAGTAAGACTATCTTTATGATAATATATTGCAGGTTACTTTTGCCTCTTGATTGTATTGGTATCAATGCATTATTTGTCTCTCTATAATATTTGTCTCTATATATTATAATAAAAACGTTAAATCTCATTTTGCTAAAATTTAACAAAAATGTTTATTTGAATAGAAAATTTGTACAACTTTTTTATTATTTATTATATTTAATGTATTAATTTTATTGATTGACTACTAGATGTGAATGTGCAAGTTGTAGCAATTTAGTGAGTGATTATTCGCTCTCCTTTTCATTTAAAAAAACGATGGCCGTTTTGTTATTAATTTTATTATTTCATGAATCTTTTGTATCTTTTTGTATCTTTCCAGTCCGTAAACTGCGATGGATCTAAAGAATCTTTTTAGTATGGATGATACCCATAATTGTTGTACATCTTGCACAAGATCGAATTAATATGTTCAATTTCGTTGAGAATGACTTGAAGTAAATCGAAACGCGTATAAAGATATATCATGATGGAATTAATAAGGTAAAACATTGCGCATAATGGCGACAGTAATACTGGAAATAACCAATTAAATGTTCCCCAATATATACTTTCCTACGTATAATAGCGCTGGTTATACTGTAACAGCCAATCAAATGTTATCCAAATTCATTCTCCTATTACACATCCACGGGAGTGCTTCACCTTATTAATTCCACCATGAGATATATATTAAAATGTTTGTCATCAGATATAGACTATTAAACTTTTATTATTATACTTGCGCATAAAGTACCGCGCTGACTTCTACTTCCCTACGAATTTTTGTCTTTAATTTGTTAAATATCGAAAAGTTCTATATTCAATTTTTTTCATTATTATTAATTAAACTTGTTTTTTAATTCAGGGGAATGCGTAATCGATGCAATCCTTAATTTGCTCCTTAATTTAAGGCACAATTGGGATTCTTAATCATAAATAGAGCTTGCTTAAACACAGAAAGAATCTTGCGTATGTGAGGCGCGGATGAGATCGAACCCGGATTTACGCCATTCATGGATTGCTAGTCCGCAAACGAAGCACCAAGCCACCCGACGTCTCAAACCTGTCATATGAATGACGAGCGTGATTATCGGAATTCCTGTGCTCTTCTGGACAGACGATGACGTGCTCTCTCGCTATCAACTTCCTGCTAGACGCGATATGCTCACTCCTATTTATTGCGCTTGGGAGGGTCAATGATCTGCGTAGTTCACAGAGAGTTATCGGAGTTTTTAATAGACCACCCTGCACCGCGCGGAAAGCGTTTGTGTATCGCTAAATATTATGAGAGCACTTTTGTTCTTTTCTTTGTGCACAAGCCGCAAAAACGAATCACTAATTTCATCTTCGAGCATTATCGTTAGCGAGCGAAAATGGATCACACCACATCGAATATACGCTTCCATATTTTTCGCCATAATTATCGCGCAATTCGTAACAAAGCAAAAATACTTGACTGTGATAACTTTAAAGTTGGCATGTGTAACATAAAAGCTAATTACATTTATATATTATTGACGACACAATGCAGCGAATTGAATGTTTAAGTGTATGTGTGCGTGTACAAGAATTTTACTCTATATGATTTTCTTGCTTGAATATGTAAATATAAATGAATAGGAAGATAGATCAAATACATTAGTATACCTTTGGTGAACATACTATGTGAACACTTAAATATTAGATTGATTTAAATTATAAATTAATAAAAGCCATATCTCAGGTAAATTTTTTATAACTTTTTAAATATAATAATGTCTCACATTTATCTTACAATACAGGTTTCAGCCATCGATTGGACACTTTGTGTAATGTTAATGCCGACGGTATTATAACTTTCAAGCCTTGTAACTCGAAAAGCATTCAATAAAAAATAACTTTATAATAATATTTTGGAAAACTCTCGACATCAGCTATAAGACTAAAATAAAAAATAGGATGTTCCATTAAAAAAAATCGACGTGACTTTAATCTGACCTTGACGACGCCATCCAAGGTCAAACTGATAACATCAGTAAATAAATTTTTTTAAACCCCACACTTTTGTTTAAACACTTTTACGATTGGATCTTATTCTGCGAAACTAAAAGAGTGATACAGATGGTATACTTACACAGTGCGACAAATATATTCCCGGACACGAACCACATCTCAGCAACCAGTGGCAACATTTGTGCGTTCAAACATTGAAATATTTAAAGCATTTGAAAGGTTTAACATTTCCCTATCTATCTGTCAAAGTTTCATTCATTTTGGTTGACATATAACGAAGATATCACAGTTCATGTTAAACAAGATTTTGGTCTATCTCTCTCTCTCTCTATATTACAATCTATATTAGAAATATCCTCTTTATCTTTTTTATTTTGTATATTTAAATAAAACAATATTAATAGTTTTAATAATAATAATAATAATAATATAAAAAATTTTTTACTATTCTATATGTCAATACAATATCTGAAATATTTACATCTATTGTTAACATGTTTAATTGCAAATTGGCTTTTACCATTCCTAACACATTAAAAAATTTCATAAAAAGAGGAAAGGATAAGCTGGAACATGTACACAAAATGTAGTTTACAGAATATCTTGTGAGAATTTTTGTGATGTTAGTTACGTGGGCCAGACTAAAAGACAGTTAAAGATTAGACTGCATGAACATGTTTCAGATTTTAATAAAAATTTAAAATATCCATTAGTGATTTTTAATCGTATGGAGCAGAATCACAACTTCAAGTGGGATAAAGTGAATATATTAGATATAGAGCTTTCATACAATAAAAGATTAATATCTGAAATGGTACATATAAAGAAATATGGAATAAATAGACAAAACGACATGGATTCTTTGTCCGAATTGTATTCTAATTATTATACATTCTCTTTCTCCCTCCTAATATCTTCCTTTTCCCTTTTTGCCGTTCTGTTTTCAGTAAGTGTTTTTCCTTCTCGACATTGCGTTGTCCGACGTCATTGAAGTCAGATGTTCATTATTCTTGCAAATTTGCTTCAATTTTAATTAAGAAACCAATGTATTCTATCATGATTTGAATTTCTATCTTCCTGCGTTCTTTCTCTCTTTTTTATTAGTGGACTCTCAACACATTTACTGATATAACTGATAAGATACATCATTATATTGTATATATTATTAATTTGTATGTACTAAGTATTAATTTTCTTTTGTTCACGGTCACTTTTCTAGAGTATTACTTTCTTACTATTTTGATTTCCAATTTAATTAACTTGCAGCACTAAACTACACAAAATGAAGAATACGTACAAATGTATTTTATAGATTTATAATGAGTTTTGTAATATTATATATGTTATTATGTATGGTTTATAATGATGTTGGAATATGTTTACCGTAACATAGAGAATAACTCGATTGGAGTCGAAACGTATGTAATTACTTTTTTGTAATTATTATATTATTTTTATGATTTAAATTAAAGTTCTTTGCTACATTACTGGCTGTTTGCCCTTCTTTTACCTATATTGTTAAATAAAACCGAGATTCAATCTCCTTGAAAATTAATTTCAGAAGATATTCATTTTTTAAGAGTAACTGTGTGTGTATGCAAAGTTCAAGGTTTTCCCCATGAAAAGTCGGATGAGATAATAAAATTGCTTTATCTACCAAGTTATAAATGATTCCAATTTTGTGATAAATTGGATGATTAGAATAAAATGATAAAAATCTTCCGAAAAAAATTTTTTTTTGGAACTAATTAATAAAATATCATAATTTTTAACATTCAAGGAGAGGTCCAAAAAACTTATACGCCGATTCTCTTTCCTTTCTACCGTGAATTATAAGCGTTCATGAAAACTGTTAAATGTATTAATGATATGATTGATATGTTCGGAAGGTGCTACCATTGTAATATAATCTACATAACGATGATAAAATGTTAATTCCAAATTTAAGGCTTTTAATGCTTTTTCTTCTAAATCATTTAAAACTAAGTTCGCAATTATGGGCGATAAAGGCGATTCCATAGAAGTGCCATAAGTTTGCTTATAAATAATGTCATTGAATGTAAAATAGGTGGATGATAGTATAAATTCTACGTAGAAATAAATTCAACGAATGGAATGTTTTATTTTCTATGTAATTCCATCTAATTTTTAGATTCTGTATAGCTAAGTCCAAAGGAATATTAATGAACAAAGATGTTGCATCCAATAAAATCAAAATGTCATTAATTACTCTTAATTTTTTTATCTGAGAAAGTTTTGTATAAATCGAAACTTGTTTGTCATCAAAAATAATGCTATCAGATATAATTTGATAAATGTATTTTACTAAAGAATAACGTGCTATGTTAATCGAAACTATAATTTGAAAAGAAAAGTTTTCTTTGTGGATCTTAGAGAGTGCATAAGCTTTTGGAAAAATGGAATCACTAAAATGTAAGGAAAAGTACGTTTTTTTGGATATATAATCTCTCTGAAACTATCTTTTTACTATGGAGTTCGCTTTATTTTCAATATTTTTGATAGAATTCTTATGAACTGTAGTATGAGTAGTATTATCACTCAGCATCTTCTCTATTTTATTGTTATATCATCCTTATTTAAGGCAACTGTTACGTTGCCTTTATCAGCCTTGGTGAAAATGACATCAGGATTTGATTTACAGAACTGTGAAGTTTTTTGTGTAAAGATATCAATTCATTTTCTATATGATTTCTCTTTGTTTTATTAAACAAAAATTTATATAACTGTGCGATGAAAGTACTACGAATTTTTTTTATATCCACAATATTGATATGACGATTATAACATCTACGTTTTTGACGAATTCATGGACAGTCTTTTTTTGTTACTATTGACAGGGAAATCAAAATTGCTGCTCGATTGCAATAAATTGGAGACTTCAGATGAAATTCTTTGTTCGAGAGATTAATAAATTTGTCATTCATGTGGAACAAAGGATTCGGTATTGTTTTAGAGAATTTTTTTAAATTAACCGTGACTTTATGAATAAATTCATCAGAAAAATGTTCTGAAGAGGAAAAAAAAAATTTATTTATTGAGTTTCATTCGATTTATCAACATGATAATAATAATTAATCGATTTAATATTAGCAAAAATTTTCAAATTATTTTTCTCTAATAACTAATTTAATTTATTGTTGTGAATCGTTATAATTCTATGTCTAAAATTGTCAAAAAAGAGATTGAATGATGTTTTATAATATCTTCCCATATACAGGGAATATAGCTTGTCTAGATAAAATCAATTTTAAAAATTGGCTACAGAAGCTTAAATAAATTAAATAAATTAAAGTACATAAAGATGTAACTGAAATTGATTTAAGAAGTAATGTCGTTTATAAGATTCGTTGTAATGACTGTGATATACACTGAGGTGTCTTACGTAGGATAAACTAAGAGACAGTTAAAAAGGAGAAAAAAAGAATATAGAAACAATATAAAATAAGATGCATCGAGTCACTCAGTAATTACGGAACATATTTTAAATTTTAATCATTTAATTGAGATAATACAAAAATTTTAGATATTGAAATTAATTATAGTAAAAGATTGATTTCATATTGTTATATATAAAAGAACAAAGAAATGAAATTAATTTACAGGAAGACACTGAGAGGCTAGATAATTTTTATTTTTACTTATTAGATTCATTTTTACAACATTAATTTATATCATATATTATACATAACAACATATATCTGTTTTCAATTTCCATCATTTATCGATAAACTTTTGCTCTAACAAAAAATTCTCTCACTGTTTTGAATATATATCTCTCTACAGATTCTATCTATAGAATTCATATCTTGAAAAATTAAGTAAATTTGTTAAACATTGACTCCTTTTTCGGTGCAATACTTTTAATTTAATTTATTTATATTTATATATCTCAAGACTTTTATTGGCTCCATTTATCTTACGACTTTAAAAATCTTATCCGTTTGATTCCACATTTTTCATCTTTAAACGAAAAAAGTTTCGACAACTATTATATAAAAAAGACTTAATTTTTAATCATTTATTTACTGTAGTATATTGTCCAATCTTTGACATGGTTGATTAGTTTTCTATGTTTTTTCCAATATTTAATTTGTAATAACTTATTAATAATATTTTAATGTTATACAACTACTCTTATTATTGTAATGGAGAATGACTAAGTAAAGTCGAAACGTTTCATTTATTAATAATTGTAAAAACCTCTCACATCTCTCTCTCTCTCTCTCTCTCTCTCTCTCTCTCTCTCTCTCTCTCTTTTATGGTATAGATTAATATCTTAATAAACTTTTTTTTAAGCTCATGTTTGACCTATCTTTCTATTCAATTTTACTTTATGTCTTTATTTGAATAATGGTAAGGAAAAAGCAAATTTTAATAAAAAATTAAAATCTAAATATCAAAATAACAACCCTAGCCAAACAAATCAGGTACAAAAAGCCTATATCAATCTATGTATCAACTTAAATGTAAAAAATGCGATTACTTCATTCATAACTATTGTGAATCGTATTTTAGAAGTTAATAAAGGACAGACATGCTCATTTCTACCAATGCAGTTTGAAGTCTAGTTTGAAGAATAAGAAAAAGATGAAGAGTCAGTTGAACCGAGATTAAAGTTAATCTACATTGATAAAAACGGGCCACAGTCGCGTAAATTTAATCAAAATGGAATGAAACAGCGGGGGTATATCAAATCTCATAAATTGATATTGATTTTCTTTGGACGCGTGCATAATCTCATCCCTAGACCTAAATTCGATTTATAAGGAATATTTTATGGAGAGAGAGGAGTGTGTGGAACGTCATAAATTTACACTAATGAATGATCGAATTCGTGGATAGAAGCGTCTGTTTATAGACATAAATTTAGAATATAAATATTGGAAAATTTATATAAACAAATAACAATAAATTTTTCTTTTAATCGAATATATAACGCGATTGATATTTTTCTTATGACGTTATATGCGATGATTGCAATCGCATGTAGTGATAATTTTTTTCCTTCTATTCTTTTTTCCTTCTATTTTATTCCTTCTATTTTATTCTATGCGCAAGGGCTAAAATATTAAATGTAATTTAAATATTTGTAAAATTTCTGTAAATGCATGAGTATACAGCTTCTGCTACGGATGCCATTATCTCCCGTTTGTACATCGTATTTGTGACTAGATCATAACTCGTGATCCCTTCGTTCATCATTAAGATTATTGCCATTTTCCTCACATTAACTAAATTATGACATCAGAAACGAGATGTGAACATGTAATCCTTTTTTCCTACCGTACGTTGAAATAAATAAATTTTTTCGCATGTCATCACTTATATTAGATAACAAAGATTAATGAAATATCAAAGATTTGTCTTCGGTTCGCGGAATTAATAAATTTCGATTAATCATGGAGTCCGTATTTTTTACGCGAATGTGTAGAAAAAATATGTAAAATTATACAAATGACAAATGTAAAAACGTACTTATACATTTTCACTATGAACTTTTATTATTGTAATGTGATTGTTGATTTTTACTTATTCGTACAATTTTACACACTTTTGCAGTGTCAGCTGAATTATTATGACACGTTTGTCTCTTGACATCTCTTGTATGTTTTATTTTACCAAATATAAACACGAGAGGGAGGGGGGTGGTATAAAAAAATTAAACTTATTTCGGTACAGGACGCAAAAAAACATGCAATTTTTTTATTTTTGCGTTGATTCAACTCGCAAATCGATATGACTGAAATAAAGAAACAGAAATCCTAAATTACAATAACCTCGCGCTCATTTTAACTGACAAAAATTTTTCCTTTGCCTACATCATAAATAGGATGATAAAAACGATAAAAGTTGCTTTCCTTTTGAAAGCATAGTCGACATAATCGATATAAACATTGTTCTATTCTTGGCATTCAATATAAGTAACAAAGATAGAATGATATTTGTGTTGATTGTGTCTTCTAAAAGGAAAGCAACTATAATCATTGAGTGGAATTACCGAGATAAAATTAGCTAGCTCAGACTATCACGTCTTCATATTTTTAAAACGCTCTAATATTGCATGGGATTTTAAAAGTTTTAGTTAATTAATTTTTAATTCTCTCTTCCAATCGCGATTCTATCTCTTCATATTATTATATGTATACCCAAGATAAGATATGAATTACAAATTGCTTGACTCAGATGATTTCGTGCAGTTTTTATTTAGTGACCTTCATGTATAATTCGTCGATCTCGCGCGAGCGACAAACGCGTCCGCTTCTAAAGGTGGGTCCGCATTGGAGTTTATTAATGAAGTGCAGTTCTCTTGTAATTCGTTGATGGCCTTTCAGGGCCAGCAATTACGTACATTGAGAAATTAAGTACACCTCTTCGATATAAAAGTCTCTTCATCATTTCTGTACGTCATTTTTAATCTTTCCTTGCAACATCAACAAATATATTCGGCACGCCTTTCCAACATGCATAGATTTTTATCGAAATATTTTAGTATTATTAATGGAAATATTCATATCGATGGCATACAGTCCGCTAAGTCGCTTTTGCTCCGCAATTATTCATCGTTCCGACGCGACGGTGGCGGCAAGATGAAATCTATCGCAATGATTGAAAACACGAACGAGGCGAAACTCCATTATCGTCCTGTGTCGATCCGCGATGCTTTGACAGTCCATTTTGTTTACCAACATAGCGATCATGTTTTGAACGCATGACGCGATATTGGCATTACAGGATGTAATCGTTGCCTAGAAGGGCGAAAATGCGCGACGCGCATCGTATATGATGCCATGCCCTAACCCCAAATCCTCCCTTTCCCCTCCCCTTATTAGCGTCTCCGGCGGGATCTCACAGGACAGAGATTCGAGAACAGGAGCACTCACCCTCCGGATACGCCTGCTTGCTTTGCACCAGATCGATGAATATATTCGTCACGTTATACAGCTGGCCCATGCCCTTAGGATTGAACTTAGTGGTAGCGTTGTAAGGCAGTCCAACGGTGTTCACCGTCGAATAGCTGAGCGCCTGCGAGGCCATTATCTCATTAAGTTGCCTGTCTAGATCCTCGCTGATCGCCCGCATACGGCCGGTCAGGCTGGTCTCCTCACTTAATACCGGCCACAAGAGCACGAAAGACACAGCGAGTACACGTATGAGAGACATCAAGACCGACGATGCGGTCTCCATCATTACAGATCCGTACTTAAACCGATTCATTTCCAGCGACTCGCGCCTGGGACGCGCCGCTACCGACTGACTCCGGCGTCTCCAGCTCATTCTCAGTTCTCAGTGTTCTCACAATAGAGAGCGGAACGCGGAATTGAACCATCGTCCCACTCTGTCACGTCGTGCTTTTCCTCACGCCCTTTCGTTTTTTCTCTCACCGTCGCTCTTATTTGCTCTCTCTCTCTCTCTCTCTCTCTCTCTGTACGCACTTATTTATTTTTATCTGTCTCGATTTATTAGAAAAGAAACCCGTATCTCGTTCTATTATGTTAAAACACCAACGATTAAGGTGCTATTTCATTTATGCGTTTTTATCGTATGACAAATTTTTCAAGCCTATTGATTGGCTATAGGATAGAGAGATCCGAGGACCTTTCTGGCCAGTATATACATATTTGTTTTCGTCATACGATGAAAACGCACAAATGAAATAGCATCCTTTAAGGGAGCTTTCCAGCAAGAGATACAAGAGTTATCCTGTCCTTGTTCGATAATCAGTAAGAAACAAAGACAGAATTACTCTTTGTGTGCCAATTTGTGCCTCTGTAGGGCGCGTTCCAAAACTCGATTATATCAACTTCGAGTATCCTTTATCCTTATTCAACATTCGATGAACAACAAGGATAAAATGATATACTTGAATTGACAGAGCCGAATTTTGGAACGCACTCTGAAAAGCTCCCAAAGATGGCCAATCTTACGGAAGTTAGCATAGCTGTTATTTAAGTGATTAAGGGCTTGTTCCATCTTTTGGTAAATTTTACCTGTGAGGTAAATTTGGTAATCTGCGCATGTGTGATTGGATAATTTTGCAACTTACCCCACAGGTAAAATTTACTAAAAGATGAAACAACGGACCCTAAAAGAAATTGATAATATAATACTAATTTTATACGATTTATTAGTTTTGTAGAACATGTAAATACGTTTGAAACTATATACAGGGTGTCTGGAAAATCGCCCATAATATTTCGGGAAGTGATTCGGGATCTATAAAAAAAAAGAAAAAAAAAGCTTTATAAACATAAGTCCGGAAATAAATCGGTTCCAAGTTATAACCATTTTTATGTTAAAAAAATTATAATTTATTTTTCATAATCACTATCATAATTTATTATATATTTCATAGTGTTTTAACATAAATAACTACATTTCTCTCGGACTATTTTGGCGTTACCCAGAATGCACCACGTGGAGGCATAGTCTATTTGACATCCCTCCAGTAAAGTTAAAAAAATTTTAAATAAAAAAGAATAAAAAAAGATATGCCAAGCAGACTATGCATCCACATGATGCATCCTGCCATTCTAGGTAATGAAAAAATAATACAAAGTGTACAAAATACTAAAAAATACCGAAAAGATGTCTTTTTCAAGTTGTCTTTTCGGCAAGCGAAGTTGACTAAAAGATATCTTTTCGTCTTCTTTTCTTAGTCATCTTTCGCACAAATCGAAAAAATATATTTTTTTCTAGCAAACGCAATAAAAATGTTAATATATTATATTAAATTTTAATATATTAAAAATTTTATATTTATAAAATAACGGCGCTAATAATTTATTTAGTATCATCAGTCAACATATCTTCCAGCGCCTTCCAGTTCTTTCCGTGCGGCGTGAGATGGCGTGAGAGTAAATGTACGCATGGAAATGGCCGGGAGGGCAGGAGAGACGAGCCTAGGAGAGTCTCGATCCTATTTGATCCTACTCAGTTCTGTTCAATTCTACTCTATCCTCGACTCACCTCGACTTTCAATGAAAAAATATTTTATTAATCCGAGGTAATCTCCTTTTTTTCATGCCTATTAACTGTAGAAAATATAAAATAAAATTAGTTAAAGTAATTTTATATGGATTATTGTACGTAATATTTTTTACTTTTTTTGTGTATTAGTTATACTTTTCTGTCAAATTGTACATATACGACTATATCAATTGAGATTATTTTGGAAAAATTGCAAAATACAAAAATATTTATGGTAAACTTTAAATACGAAGCGCCTTACAGTTCCGAGCGTTAAGATGTTGAACTAACATTCATTTAAATTGAATTAATTTTTCAGAAATAAATTGAGAGCCGATGAAATTATTGGATTCATACAAATCATTCTGATAATCCCCCCAAAATTTTCCCAAATCTTAAAAATTATAATAAACTTAACAAAAATATTTATTTTTTCTGATTCTTAAAAACGAGATAAACATGGCCAATGAAGTCCAAAGCACATTCAAAGTCGGCAACACTTAAAAAAAATTAGAGATAATGCAACATCTAAGCCGAGACGAAACACGTCCGCCTTGGTTCATGCTCGTCATGAGATTTATACAAAAATATCATATTAATTAAATAACAATAAATGAAGGGCGAAGTAAGAGTCAGCGCATTTCTTTAAAAAGTCATATAATTAAAGGAATAAATTAAAAGTACAGAAAAGATAAAAAAAAAGAAGAAAAGATGTATACTAAGAAATAATAAAGGTGAAAAATAACATTACAAGTTTCGACTACCGGGGATTGAGCTCTCTTCAGACATTAAACCATAATGAAAACAGAATTACAAAATAATTATCGCAAATGTTCACAAATTAAGAATACACGCAGTTCTGTAGAGTCTCGATGTAGAACTCGACATTATTCACGTACGATTGAACAGTCAAAAATGTGTCATATCTTTTAGCAAAGTTCTAGTTGATAAAAAAGAAAAAGACCTCTTATGAAAAAAGTAAACTTGAATAAATTAACAACCGTAATTATGATAAGAAGTAAAAACTCACCAACAAACATATGTAAAAGGTCAAAACTAATGTATCCATATAAATATAACGAATAGCAATAAAAAAGCATGAAAAAGAGTGGAATGCAGGCGTGAAAAAATAGACATTGTGTATCGACTAATGTGCACGCTCGCTGAACTGAATCACCACGTACTGAGAGAACAAACGGGCCGTCAGTATCAAAAAAGTCAAAGATTCACAAGCCTGATTGTCCTCTCAGAATTATCGTATCATCGGTGGGCAGTCCGCTGTATTCATTGGCTACTTTTTTGCATAATAGACTATTTAAAATCATTCCGAAAGCGGATAGTTACATCAAAAACAGCTTCGAATTAATCGAAATATTGAGAAGGTTACACACTACAGGTGCACATAAGCTAATTTCTTTAGATGTGACTTCTCTTTTCACGAAAAGTGTTTTTTGTTCCAATAGATATAGCGGTCGACTGTGTGAACGAGCAATGGAATTTCATTTCCAAGAATTGCTCTCTGCCCAAGAATGAGTTTTTGGGAGTATTTGGCGATACGGTTTGTCTTAGATTCAACCTTTTTTTCTTTTGACAATGTAATTTAAATATAAATATAAACAAAGCTTTGGCACCTCCATGGGCTCTCCCTTATCACCGGTAATAGCGGACTTAGTGATGAGGAGATTGGAGACGGTATCCTTGATGTCGTTGAATTTGGACATTTTGTTTTATTACAGATACGTTGATGATATATGTATATCGCGGTGTCTCCCTCTAAAATCGACGTTTTATTAGAACAATTCAATTCTTTTCATCCGCGCCTTCAGTTTACTGTTGAAAGAGGGGGAGATATAATAAATTTTCTTGACATCACCGTATCCATCAACAACAATCGTTTCATTTTTTATTAGTACCGTAAGCCGACGTTTTCAGGAAGGTTTCTAAATTTTTATTCTAATCATCCTTTGACATAGAAAAAAGGCACTATTTTTTCGTTAATTGACAGAGCTTTTTTATTATCTGACGTTATGTTTCATACAAAAAAATCTGACTTTTATTATTAATGTTTTACTAGATAATGACTATCCATTGAATTTTATTTTTGATACTGTTAATCAACGTATTAAAAATTTAATTGAAAATAGATATAAAGTACATAATGATCTGACTGAGAAAGTCTGTGTAAATGAAACTGCTTCTTGGCTTATGGTTCCATATATTTCTCGTCACACGGAGAAATTTAGAAGATTTAATAAAAACGACATCAGGGTATTTTTTCATAGTCCCAATAAAATGGGTAAATACATTAAAGTACGAAAGGATATTTGTTCTCGTATATTGAAGAGCAATGTACAATAGTATATAAAATATCGTATAACAATTGTGATGCGTCTTATGTTGGACAGACGGGCAGACAATTGAAAACAGAATTACTGAACATCGTAATCATACAATATTAGCCATAAAACTTCTGTTCGTTCTGAACATTCAGTTATCACTGAACATAGGCTACAGTGTGATCACGATTTCCAGTGGAACAACGTTAAAATCTTAGATGAAGAGCCTTGTTATAGGAAACGTTTAATTTCCGAGATGCTCAACAGAAAGAAGCAGAAAAACAATCTGAATTTACAAACGGACACTGAAGGTCTTCATAAGGCATATTTACTCATTGTAAATAAAGTTTGACTTTTTTTATATTGACGGCTGATACACAATGTTTGTTTTTTCACGCCTGCATTCCATTCTTTTTTATTGCTATTATACTTATATGGATATATTAGTTTTTCTTTTATATGTGTTTATTGGTGAGTTTTTACTTCTTATCATAATTACGGTTGTTAATTTATTTAAGTTTACTTTTTTCATAAGAGGTCTTTTTCTTTTTTATCAACTAGAACTTTACTAAGAGATATGACACATTTTTGACTGTTCAATCGTACATGAATAATGTCGAGTTCTACATCGAGACTCTACCGAACTGCGTGTATTCTTAATTTGCGATACTTATTTTGTAATTCTGTTTCCATTATGGTTTAACGTCTGAAGAAGGCTCAATCCGGTTCAAACAGAAACTTATAATGTTATTTTTCATCTTTATTATTTCTTAGTATACATCTTTTCTTTTTTTTTTATCTTTTCTGTACTTTTAATTTATGCCTTTAATTATATGACTTTTTAAAGAAATGCACTGACTCTTACTTCACTCTTCATTTATTGTTATTTATTATATATTTCTCTCCGTCTCGTTTTAAAGCGAAAAAGAGACAGAGACAGAGAGAATTTTAAGCCTTGCTTAAAGTCAAAGTAACGTTGGTGCAATTGGACCTTAAGGCCCTACGACCGCTACGACCATGGTGGAAGGGATAACATGGTGTGCGCAGTATCTCTTTCTAATAGACTTTCTACAATAAGTCATTACCTAAGTTTTAAGTTTTAAGCTACATGAAATTATCAATCTAAGTGATTTTTCTTCTTACATTCGACTGTGATCAGTTAATGTCTTATGATTTAAGACTTAAAACTTAAGTAATAGCTTATTGTAGGAAGCCTATAAATCTCTGCCTTCTCTGTTTAATCGTTTATAAGGAAGAAGTTACCAACTGTAAAACGCTAAACATAGGACGGCATTTATAGTTCGTTTTTATTTTAAAACCATCTTAAATATAATGTCTTAATAATGTATTAATACAATTCGGATTGACTTGTGATATCTTAAAACTTACTTAAGACAATCTTATGCAAGAATCGATTATGAATACCGACCTGTTTCACGTCGTAAGGTTGGTTCCTTGCACAAGGAAAGAATACGGCCCCATTTCGCGTTTCACAGTTGTAGCTCTTGAACCTTATGAATCTATAGACACAGAAGACGGAGATTTAGAGAGAAACACTGTCCAATTGCACACACCATATTATCCCTTCCACCATGGCTACGACTTCTATTGTAGACCCCTTATTAAGTTTTAAATTTTGAATCGTAAGAAATTGACCAATTACGGGAAAATAAATTGATGTTTATGAATTACATTTATTACACTACAGAATATTTTATGATTTATTTTAATTAGGGAGATTTGATTTTCTTATGTGCTATGCTCATTTGCGTGCGCGAAACAATTGTGTTAATATAAGATTTGTAATAATTATTGTTTTTAAGAATCTGAATTTATATAATCTGAATATTAATATAATAAGATCATTGTAATAAGAAATGCTAAAGGTGAAGGATTTTTATGCATTGTCACAAAGACAGAAAAGTTATCGATTACAGCAAATACTCATTTCTGGAAATTTTGTTCCAAAAATTGTTACAAATTTAAATCAGAACGGAAATAATTCTTGACACAATTGTAATCAGGAACTAAGTAATGTTTTAGTTAATAAAACAATCTTTGATGACGTATCTTATTGTGTTTTTGATAATGAGAATAGTTATGATAATCTTTCGGAAAATACAGTTACCAATGCAGCAATCGAGCAATCAAATGTATTACATATTTCTACATTTTCTACTTTTGAAAAAGATCTGTTATTTAATAATGAGCAAATCTCTCTCTTCGTAAAAAATTAATCATTTGGACTGATAAATATAAAGTACAACAAAAAAGTAACCTCTTTACTTCATATACTAAAAAGTGAAGGTCACGATAATCTTCCTAACAATGATAGAACATTAATGAACACTCCACGTTCTACAATACTTTATAATACGTAGGCTGCTGGAAAAGTTTCTGCAAACAATATGAAAAAAAAACATGTAAAATTCGGTAAATGGCTTTATTGTTTTTCGAAGTATTCGCCTTTAAGATCGATACATTTTTGCATACGCTCGAATCAATTTTCAAAAGCATTTTTTCCACTCTAAGGCTGTAACCTCAAAAATCAGTGTACGAAATATTTCAACAGCTGCTTCAGGCGACTCAAATCGCTCACCACGCATCTTATTTTTAATGTTTGGGAACAAAAAGAAGTCATTAGGTGATAAATCGGGTGAATACGGACAGAGTCATCAATTTGACATTATTACTGGATAAAAAAATCAACGGTTTGACGTGCTGTGTGACAGCTGGCGTTGTCATGATGAAGGATGATGCGACGATTTCGGTTTGTTCTACGCAATTCATTTATGACTACTGGCAAACAAATTGTTGTATACCAATCAGTATTTACAGTCCTTCGATCCTCTAAAGCCACGGTTGTCACATGCCCAGTATAATGGAAGGAACAAGCAATCAGTTGCTTGGCAGCACTGCGTGAACGAACAACTTTTGTTGGTTTCGGTTCATTTTGAAATATCCAAACAGTAGATTGTTGTTTACTTTCGTTCTCATACGAATAGATCCATGTTTCGTCCCCAGTAACGATATTGTAGACCAAATTTGACCGACCTTGGTTGAATTTCTTGAGCATTTCTTTGCTCCATTTAACACGAGCTTGTTTTTGACACACGCACACACACACACACACGCGCGCGCGCTCGCACAAGATGTGTTATAATTATTTTACATACAATTATATTTATACGTGATTATCTTGGTGGAAAAATTTAGCTGAAATTAATCTATGTTTTGAAATACGAGTATTTCAGCAATTTCGCAGTAATGTCTCAAAATAAATATAAAATAATATTAATGAAATTTTTTCATTAAGGTATATTGTATAGATTTTTAGAAAAAATATCTTAAAAAATAATTAATGAAAAAATTTGTATAATTTTATTTTTTTTTTGTTAGACATAAAATTCAAACAGGATAAGTCTTTTAAATGTTCAAATATTTCTGATACTGTGAATTTTACAATGGTTATCATGTTCCGCAAAACAAAGAAAATTTTAGAGGTAAAGAAATTATTTGTTACTAATAAAATTTATATTGTTTATGGATTTATAAAATGTATGTACTTACATATACACATATTTTATATCTATTTTATAATAGATAATATTCAAGAGAATTATTCCGGAAGAATAAAATATAATGCGAATAAACTTTTATCTAATACAGAAGAAAAGCAGTGTCTTCCTACGATAAAACACAGCACGTAATAATGCTATTATTTTTATATTTTATATATTTGTTATAAATATTTTAAAATGTGTTTTAATATTCATTATTAATATTCTTTAATGTTTGTTTATCAATTGATTATAATCCTGGAATTGATATAAAAACGATAAACAGAATGAAATCTGAACCTTATAAAGGTAATCAGGAAAAATAGTTTTTTATATACTATTTCTACAATTTTATGGTCGCGCTACCTATATTTTTAATTAACAGTTATTTTTCTTTTTTTGATAGGAAAGATGATTCTGCGCTACAAGTGCAACAATCAAATATTATTCCAAATCCTTTTCAAACTTTGGAAAAAGAATCTTTAAGCAAAGGTCAGTCTTTTGTAGTTGGGAAATTTGTGTTAAATTTAACATATTTGACACATCCCAAACGATCCACTCAATATTTTGAATTAATTTAATACAATATGATTATGTATATTAGGAAATAATGCAAACATTATGTACAAATTTTATACAAAAAATGTAACACTGACAATTTATAAGCAATCATATATCTTCATTAAAATTAACATTTATAATATAAATTAATTTTAAATTTATATATTGAAATATATTAATTTAACATATTACAATACGTATTACTTTTACAATACAACATTTATTATTACACAGTTTATTTATTTATCTTAAAATGTATTCTTTGAAAAACATTTTTATGTGATTTATTCACTACTCACAGCTGTATCACTTTAACACTGAAGAATATTGAAAATCAATTTATTAGTACACAAAATATTAAAATAATCACAGTATGTTACATAACACTAACAAGTTAAATTAACACTGGAATATATTAGGTGTACAAAAAAGTTCTGAGCTTTAGATTTGATACAACCGAAATAACAATTTAAATTTTATATATCTTTCCGCCCTTTTGGGGTTTTAAAACAGTAACATTTAACCTCCTGAAATGCGATACGGTTTGGCGTTTGATGCACATAACCTCAAAAATCAGTAGTGTTCACGATGGCAATTACAAAAGAGCATATTCGATTTTCCATCCACTTCGCGTTTCATCTG
>NW_017304800.1:133167-142078 GCF_001594115.1 Trachymyrmex septentrionalis
TTGTAACACAAATACAAAATGTTTCTTACTGTGTAGCTTTCTTGCATTTTATTATTTCATGTTATTTAATTTTTATTTTTAGGAGAAAATTTCTATACAAGGATATTTAATATCAATAAATCGAAAAGTGAATGCAGTTTTTTGACTATTCTTTATGAAAAGTAAATGCAGTTTTTTGACTATTCTTTATGAACAATATCCTTCATCAACAGCAAATTATTCTTTGGACTTATTACCTAATTTTCCATTAAATTCAATGGAAGACTTTAAAAAATTTTGTAACGATTTAAAAAAGAACGAAGAACTACAAAATCAATTTGTAAATTAAACATTATTTTTATTAATAAAAAGATGAATATATTTTTAAAGTTACATTTCGTATTTGATATTTTTTGTAGAAAAAAAGATTCGTGTGATAAGTGGAAAATCAGCAGAAAATCATTTGATTAAATATTATAACTTTCCAATCAGCTTGCCAGACATTTAACTTGGGATGGTCAACGTAAGACAGAGGGAATTAAAAACATGACTTTTGCAAATATTATTATGGGTAATTATTGATTGTTACAATTTGTTTAACGTAAGAAATTAGTTTTCAAAATATATTTTGTTTTATAATAAAACAATTCTTGTAGGAACTATTTCAAACGTGTACAGTTCTACAACTTGTAGCAGTTTAAGGAATAAATTTTTCGAATGATTATGAAGAACTGGAGATAGATATCGGTATCATTTAAAATTAGGACATCAAACATAATTGGAAGCTGGTCGCAAATGGAAGCTGTTGAAGGTATGCAACAATTAAAATATTTCAAAGGTAAAAGAAGTGTTGCTTATTTAATGCATCTTGCTAAATATGTGATGTTTATAAATTATAATTTCTATTTGTACGGATTACATAAGCGTAGTAGAAGCTTCAGCACATGCTGACTTGTATCCATATAACATGACTGAATAAGTATGGGGATTTTCAAATTTTAATAAAAAAAAAGTATATATTTCAGTTTAACACTAGTGTTACGTTCAAATCCTTAAAACTAGGTCAATGAGACAAGGAGAGAGGGTGTAGAAGGACGGCTAGACTCAATCTCACAGGTATAAGCGGAGAGGCGAACACCTGTGAGTCGTATGCACCTTTTCGGTCCCGGAATGTGAGTCAACGTCCCGAAAGAACGCTATAATACCTGTTCCGAGGCACAGTGCGAACGTCGGTCCTACTTTTTGGGTCGAGGAACTTAATCCTTTTGACTGGACCTCGTGCGATCCCAGGAATTAGAGGGAAGTTGATGCGAGGGGTAACAAAAAGGATGAAGCTAGCGATTTTAATTAATAATTAGCTTACATTTATTTGAATTGAGCTTACAGACATTATATAAAATACAATAAAAATATCCTTATTATTTAATAGTGTGTTCGCAAGGTGTGCGTGCGTGTGCGTGCGCGCGTGCGTGTGTGTGTGTGAGGAAAGACAGGAGAAAAGAAGAATAGGGGTTACTGGAGGGATTGGAGGCGAGGAAGGTGGTGCAGGAGCACATCGGGACGAGGTACTTATATTGGACTGTATAAGGAGTCAGGTTTCTGGAAATATAGACTGTCATCAGTCTATCTCCCTCGTTGGTAGGGGAGGAATAAAGACGGAAGAGCCGATCCCAGTTGGGATCCGGTTGGAATGGAGGAGGCGGAAGCGGGTTTAGCGGAGGAGGGGGAGGAGTCGCTCTTCGAGGAAAGGAGGGAGAGAAATTCGGTGAGGAGGAGGGGGAGGGAATCGCTCCTCAAGGGGAGGAGGGGAATAATTCAGGATTTCCCTGATAGGGATCAGTTACGGAGGAGCTTAGATCAAGGGGCTCCGATCGGTCATTGATGGTCAGCGAGTATGATATTTCCGGTCGTCGGTCGATATGTTCTGCGCTTCCGCGGGACCTCTACTATGGTATTTATACCCCGAAAAAAAGGGCGTAGTGCCCTTTATCTAGGATGCAATAGTTAGTTGCAATGTCTCGCAAGATTTATGATTTTTATAGCGTCCTATCGTTGTTAATCTAAAGTCCATCATTAAAGCGGTTTCGAGAAGAAAAGAAATGATTTACGTTTTTCTCTAAAAGGCAAGATTGCTCCAGACGGATGACAAATTTGTTATTCTCGCGGAAAATGTGATTAGGTAAATAGGCGGTTATCGTGCACACTAGTTTTACGTGCAGGACAATCATTGTCAGTCGCTAGTCCGATCTTAGATAACGTTACCGTGGAAAATTATCCATGCGTTTTACGATTTTTTAAACGCGACGTGGCGCCTGTTTTCCTAAGATGAAATTGTCATTCTGGCGACAAGGCTTGGATTTTATTATCGCGTGACTTCGATACATTTATGCAATCTTGTCACTTTTTCATTGTAACCTTTTCGCATTAAAGTTGTTATTCCTTCCTGATTGATTAGCGTTTTACGAGTTTCGCAGAACCCGTTCGGTTTCTCTTTTTGGATCCGTCAGACCGTTATCAACGGGCTCCACTTGAATCTCATAGGCGCCGCTCGTAGTCGCGACGTGAAGCCAACTCTTTCGAAAGAAAAGAATCGTAACGTCTATAGGACGTAACACTAAAATTGCCGATAATATTTCGCTAATTACGAAATAAATTTTCTATCCTTGTTTTCAGTTTGGGAAAAGTTTGGTTAGAAAAAGTAATTTTGTGTTATCACAATTATGTGAGCATATTGTATTCACATAATATTTTCAATACTGTATATATTATTAGGTACCGCGGAAAGTTCGTATTGTTTTTTCAAAAGATGTTTATATATAGGGGAAAAAAACAACATGAACTTTCCGCAGTACCTATAATAATATCTAATAGTTAATTTAGTTGAACGCAGTAGTGGTTATTATATTGGGTCGTCCGGAAAGTTCGTGCGTATTTTCCGCACGGACCTTTTCGGATAATCCAAGGTTGTCCGGAAAGTCCGTGCGGAAAATACGCACGGACTTTCCGGACGACCCAATAGAATTCGCTCAGTTGCATTACATACAAGATTACATACAAGATTAGTGCATACACCTAAATGGTGTATGCACTATACGCTGCTATACGTGAAATTGTATTGGAAATTTGTTTATTGAATCTGAGCGTAAAAGTGGATATGCAATCATTTCGAAATATAAAATATATGTTTTTCAGTGCATTTGCGATTTAACTCGTTTATTTTTTTTTTGAACAAATTTTTACGTCAATTTGTGACTTTAATATGTACATCAGTATCCACTGAGTTCATCTAATCAAATTCTCTACAATACAAAAAAGAAAATTAGATTAATTTGAATCAGGCCTGTATTGCTGTATACACCAATGTAAATTAGCTTTAATATCGGATTATAATTAACTCCTTATTTTTTTGTAATTCTTATAGAATTCTACATTAGTAAAAATAATATATAGAGTTTAAATGTTATTAATCGTTATATTATGTTTAATGAATAAAAGATATTTTTTTTTACATTGATAACGTAGCGATTCCAATGTCGCTTTACGTATATTTCAATAAATTTCAATTTTAAAACATATTTTCTTGTTATATTTTAATCTAACCTGTAATGTAACTTTACAAGACATAACATAATGATAAAAGGTACAGTATCTAAAGGGTGTCCCAAAATTAACGCAAGATTTGAATTTGCCGCCATTTGTGCAGTAAAGTGTTGGCAACCCAAAAAAAAAAACAATTTAACAGCTGACAGTTTAGGATTAGTGAAAATGGAGCGTGAAAATGGATTATTGAATATCAACAAATGGATGCTGATTTTTCGAGCAAAATCATCCTAAGCGATGAAGCACATTTTCACCTTGATGGCTTTGTTAATCGCCAAAATCGCCCCCTAGATCGTGTGATTTAACACCATTAGATTTCTTTTTATGGGGTTATTTGAAATCACAGGTCTATGTCAACAAGCCCACAACCACCCATGCATTAAAGGAGGAGATTCAACGCTGCATCAACGAAATTCAGCCACATTTATGCAAAATGGTCATGGAAAATTTCGACAAACGAGTGCGTATGTGCATGCAAAGCCGTGGAGGCCATTTGCCCGATGTGTTATTCCACAAATAACCCTATCCTATGTACTTTATGATTCAATAAAAAAATAACAATCAAAAGACTAAAAACTGTGTTTTCTATTTAATTCAAATCTTGCGTTAATTTTGGGACACCCTTTAAAAGGAAAGACGGCTAAAAAGATACATAAAACAAGTCTTAAAGTCGACTAAAAAATTTTATAAAGACGACTAAAAGATTTCCACAGACGTCATTTTTCAGTCATCATATAGATAAGGTCATAAAGATGACTAGCAGGGCGACATTTGTCGACTTTTAATCATCTTTTTGCCGACTATATTCTTTCACTGACAGATATCTTTATAACAATAATAGTCATCTTTTAGTCATCTTTTAGATGACTTTGTGCTCTGGGATATTTATGTTAAAACATTATAAAATAGATTATAATTGTGATTATGAAAAATAAATTACAATTTCTTTAACATAAAAGTGGTTATAATTCGGAAAATAACTTATTTTCCGGCTTTATGTTTATATACAATAGCTTTCCAGACAGCACAAAGTACTACTATAAGATAACGAAAAGAGATCTTTTTTAAGTTGTCTTTAACAAAACTAGAAGATGTCTAAAAGATGACGAAACATCGTTTTTAGATTGTTTTTTCAACAAGACGAAAAAAACATCTTTTAGTTTTGTCGAAAAGATAATTTAAAAAAGACATTTTTTTTCATCTTTCTATGATTGTTATTTTCGCAAAGTAAAAAGTTAACTAAAAGATATCTTTTCAGATTTGATATTTTTTATCACTTATTCGCAGTACGCGGAATTGCCACCAGACAGAGTGATGGAGTTCAGTTTCTTGTGTTTGAAAATCATACAAGGTAGAATAAAAAATGCAGCATTAGGAGAAATTTTACTCGTGTTCTAATGAACACTAATAAAATATTTTTTTAAAATCGAGTCCCCTAAAAAGAGAGAGGAGGGACTTATGATGAAAGATAGTGGCTCTTGCATATAGGACACGGCAAACATTGCAGGATCCAGAAATGGGATGTATTAGGTGTACAAAAAAGTTCTGAGCTTTAGATTTGATACAACCGAAATAACAATTTAAATTTTATATATCTTCCCGCCCTTTTGGGGTTTTAAAACAGTAACATTTAACCTCCTGAAATGCGATACGGTTTGGCGTTTGATGCACATAACCTCAAAAATCAGTAGTGTTCACGATGGCAATTACAAAAGAGCATATTCGATTTTCCATCCACTTCGCGTTTCATCTGAAGAAAAATGCTGCTGAAGCCACTGAAATGATTTGTGCTGCATATGGAGAGAACGCTGTAAGTCATGCAACATGCAAAAGGTGGTATCAAAAGTTTCGCCAAGGAGATTTCAGTCTTAAAGATGAATCGCGTGCTGGACGCCCTGAAAAGATTGAAACGGACGAATTGCAAGCACTGCTGGATATAAACTCTGCGCAAACTGAAAAGGAGCTTGCAGAACAGCTTGGCGTTACGCAGCAAGCCATATTTTTTCGTTTGTTTTTAAATAAAGATTGAATTTTACAAAAAAAAGCTCAGAACTTTTTTGTACACCTAATATATTGTCAGTTATGAGATTTCATTCTGATTTGCGTAAAAATTAATACCAAATAAAAAATAAATAATATTAATTCTAATTTTCTTAACCCTAGAGATATATAGCATTTGTAAAAAAGATTTGCAATGACTGGCCAAATTAAATTTTACTGCCTTCTTATTCCAGCTTCCTAAAAAAAAGTAATATCTAGTAACTTTAAAAAAATATTTTCATTGAATACAAATGACCATCGTAATGATATTTATTAATAAATCCAAAAAGAAAGTCATAATAACTTTAATACTATATACAAACTTAACTTTTTTAAAAAAAGGTAAAGAAACCTTGGTAGAAGTAAATCGCTGAAATCATTAAAAATCGTTGAAATATATGTCAATTGATTTATTTCAGTATAATTCATACTGAAATGGGTTTCAGCGATTTCAGCAATTTATTTCCACTAGCGAAGCACTAAAAGTACGTGCTTTTCGAAAAGAAGCATTTACCAGGTGTACAAGTATGAAATACGGATTTAAAAAAAAAAACACGTTAAATTCGGAAGAATGATAAAAAGAGCTTTATTCAAAGTATGCTCCATTGCTAGTTACACATTTTTCCCATCTTTCGGGCAATTTGTGGATACCACGCCAGTAAAAATCTTCCCCCTTTGCCGCGAACCATTCATCGAGCCATTTTTTCACATCTTCGTACGAACCAAAGCGCTGCTCAGCAAGTGCGTGACCCATCGATGCAAGTGGTAATCGGAAGGAGCCAAGTCTGGTGAGTAAGCCGCATGGGGTAGAACTTCCCAGCTGAGTGCTTCCAACGTGTCGCGAACCGGTTTTGCCGTATGTGATGGAGCATTGTCATGAAGAAAAATGACTTTGTGTTGTCTCTAAAATAAATAAGAATAAATAAAGGGCAAAATAAGAGTCAACACATTTCTTAAAAAAAAGTCGTACAATCAAAAGAATAAATTACAAATAAAGAAAAGTAAAATTAAAGAAAATATATAATAAAAAATAAAAATAAATAAAAAATAAATAAAAATTCAGTTTAAATACAAATAAGTTACAAGTTTCGGCTACCGGATTGAGCCCTCTTCAGACATTAACATATCGAAAAAATCGTAGTACAAAATCAAATATCGCAAATGTTCGCATATTCATTACATTCGCAGTTCATTTATTCCTTTCACATAGATAAATTTAAACGTTCAATAAAAACGTCAGGGTATCTTTTTATAGTCCTAATAAAATGGATAAATATATTAAAGTACAAAAGGATATTTGTCCCCATACATCTAAGAGCAATGTAGTCTATAAGATATCGTGCAATAATTGTGATGCGTCGTACGTTGGACAGACGGGCAGACAATTAAAAACCAGAATTACAGAACATCGTGATCATTATCATATTAGACATAACACTTCTGTCCGTTCTGTCATAACGAAGCATAGGTTACAGTATGATCATGATTTCCAATGGGATAATGTTAAAATTTTAGATAAAGAGCCTTGCTATAGGAAACGCTTAATTTTCGAGATGCTCAATATTAAAAAGCAGAAAAATAGTTTGAATTTGCAAACTGACACCGAAGATCTTCATAAGGCATATATACCTATTGTAAATAAAGTTTGATTTCTCGATATTGATAGTCCGTCTCTTCTCTCAGTTCGTGATCCGCAACAGCGAACGTACATAATAATCGACACATAATCTCCAACACATCTGCGTTCCACCTGTCTTTATATATTCCAAATGTTTTTTTATTCTTATATGCTTATACACTTGTTTGAATAATTTACACATAAATTTTGGTGAGTTTTTATTTCTTATTAGATTTCCGGTACGTCAATTTATTTGCGTGTATTTTTTTGTAAGAAGTCTTTTTATCTTTTTTATGAACTAGAGCTTTTCCAAGATATTTGAAATACATTTGATTGTTCAATCGTATGGGAATAATGTCGAGTTTTACATCAAGACTCATCCAAACTGCGAATGTAATGAATATGCGAACATGTGCGATAATTGATTTTGTACTACGATTTTTTCGATATAATAATGTCTGAAGAGAACTTAATACGGTAGCCGAAACTTGTAACTTATTTGTATTTAAACTGAGTTTTTATTTATTTTTTATTTTTTTATTTTTTATTATATATTTTCTTTAATTTTACTTTTCTTTATTTGTAATTTATTCTTTTGATTGTACGGCTTTTTTTAAAGAAATGTGTTGACTCTTACTTTGCCCTTTATTTATTCTTATTTATTTTGTATAGGAAGAGTCCTTCAATTTGTTATATGTAATTTTAATGTTTCTTAAAAAATATTTTTATTGAATACAGATGGCCATCGTAATATTACTATTATAAGACGATGAGAGTGGTGGTAGGATTTTTTTATCTACTTTATAGGATTAATTATTTATAATTATTATATATAATAATCTCAATCATTATAGATTGAGATTAATTAACATAATTTAATCTAATTAAACATAAGTGATGTGTCAAAAAAAATTCATTAAAAGTAAAATTAAAAGGTTTACCCAAGTGGTACTTTACTATGTGATACGTTACGCATCTTTTTATATTCTCATTAAAAGTATTTTTATTTTAATTTCTCAAAAAATAGTAATAGTAACTTTAATTCTTCTTCAAAAATATTTTCAGTCAAAGTCGTCCCATTCCAACACAAGAAATAATAGCTTTAATTTTCTTCAAACATTATAAAAATTATCACTCATAAAATTTATTTGCACAAGTATACTTAACAAGTTACTTGAACTTGTGTAGTCGAAATTGTTGCACCAAAAAAATGAAATCTAAGTAATATATAGTTCGTACCCATTTGAGACTCTTCTTATCTATCACAAGTGATAATAGATTATTCCATTTTCGCTCAAAATATTATATCAAAAAGTTACGTTATCTTAGTTAATTAAAGTGTTATAAAGAATTAAAGAGGCAACAGAACAAAAAAAATTAATTTAAATAAAAAATTTTTTACGTAAAAACTTGGAAAACAATAAAGAACATGTATAATTTAATCTGAGTGTTGCATTGAATAAAAACAAATTTTATTGTTTAGCATCT
Organism: Trachymyrmex septentrionalis; assembly: GCF_001594115.1. Lineage (NCBI taxonomy): Eukaryota > Metazoa > Arthropoda > Insecta > Hymenoptera > Formicidae > Trachymyrmex > Trachymyrmex septentrionalis. The sequence goes on from NW_017304800.1 coordinate 141,893, forward strand.
GTACTTCTGTAAGCTATAACTTCTGTAAGAAGTACAGATGTGTATATTACACACAATCAAATTTATACCAAATAAGTACGAAATAAGCTCTATTTTAAACTGAGATATACCTTATATCTATTTGGGGGAATATACACGTTTGTCTGACTTGTGTACATATACATACATATTCATATATATATATAT
>NW_017304800.1:142171-184045 GCF_001594115.1 Trachymyrmex septentrionalis
TATATATATATATATATACATGTTCTCAGAAAACATTGTGATGGTATTACTTGTTCACATGTACACACGTTGATTATTTTTACTTCCATCTCATTATTTGTATAAATTTTCATTCATCTTCTTATTTCATCTAAAAAAGCCTGTCCAATTGAGCTCCGGAGCAAAAAACATAAAACCACCGATGTAAAAAAATTCAATGTAATATTTTATAACTATAAAGTATGGATAAATGCCATATCATCATCATTTAAATGCAGATCAACATTTTACATTCCCGGAATCTTATACACGTTGAATTTTTTTGCGTCGATGGCTTTACGTTTTGGCTCCGGAACTCAAATTGGACAGGCTTGGTCTAAATTATTCTTGTTTTTAATATATTACATATTTTATATTTGGTGTCTAGCAGCATAAGTATTTTTATGTGAAAAATGTTTTATTTAAATTAAATGTTTTTTTGTTTTGTTAACTCTTTACAATTTTTTATAACACTTTAGTTAAGTAAAATGACTTTTTGATATAATATTTTGATCGAAAATTGAATGATCTATTATTACTTGTGATAGATAAGAAATCTCGAATGGGTACAAAATACATACCACTTAGATTTCATTTTTTTGATGCAACAATTTTATTAGATCGAGTACACCCGTTCAAATATACTTGTGAAGTATACTCGTACTTGTGCAAGTAAAATTTGTGAATGATAATTTTTGTAATGTTATTTGAAGAAAATTAAAACTATTATTTCTTATGTTCGAATAGGAAGACTGTAAATACAAATATTTTTTAAAAAGAATTAAAGTCACTATCACTATTTTTTGAGAAATTGAAATAAATAGACTATCAATAAGCATATAAAAAAATGCATACCATATTACATAGTAAAATACCACTTGAGTTTTACTTTCTAATTTTACTTTTAATGAATTATTTTCGACACATTACTTATGTTTAATTAGATATATAAGTTAATCTCAATCTATTATATAATGATTGCAATTGTAAATAATTAATGCTACAAAGTGTATCTAAAAAATTCTACCACCACCCCCATCGTCTTGTAATAGTAATCAAATTAAAAAATAAAACACAAATGGTATGAGTACTGTTTCTTCTTATTTATACAAATTTACCTTTTTAAAAAAAGGTAAAAAAAAGCGCTAAGAGTGCATGCTTTTCGTAAAGAATCATTTAAGATTTTTTATATATAATATAATATAAATGGTAATACACAAATGGAACTGTTTCTTGTTATTTATTTAACTCTAATGATATATAGCATTCCTGTAACATACGAGGGTGGTCCCAGAAGTACCCGACCTAACAAAGAAAACACAAAAAATTTGGGAAAAAATATCTTTATTTCTCAACATAGTCTCCTTTTAGCTCGATACACTTTTCCCAGCGATGTTCAATAGCTTCGATGGCCTGTTTATAGTAAGAACCGTTGAACTCCTCAAAATAGCCATTAACCGCAGACTCCACCTCTTCATTGTTGGTAAATCTTCTACCACCGAGCCATTTTTTCAAGTTTGGAAAGAGAAAATAATCCGAGGCGGCTAAATCTAGCGAATAGGGTGCGTGGGGAAGCAATTCGGACTTTAACTCAACATCCTCTATTGAGAATACAAGTATTTGAGTTCAGCGCGTTTCTGTACTCGAGTGTACAGACCAATACTTTTATGCGTGACTGTACTGTACTCGACTCAAGCGCGGCTCGGAAAACTTCGACTCTCATCGTAATTAACCGATATCCGTTTAAGTGATCTCTCTCGCAGTCTCTGCTTGAATTCCGAAATGAGAGGACAGCACGCTCGCGGATTATAAAATTTACTTTTCAATAAATTACGTTCATTTATAAGTTTCTACTTAATTACTGGCTCAACCCATCCAACCACGCTCTGCTAACAAGAAGTCTTATCAGGTTATGGGCCCAGTTAACGGTCAACTAAACTGCGTGAGTGTTGAGCGAATCTTCGGCGAGTATCACGTGGCGCAAAACGGAAGTTGGCCATTGTTCAAGTGCTGAAAGTTAACGTGTCGGAAGCGTGCAAGTTGAAAAACTCAAATCCGCGATGTCAGTCGGCATCTCCGTAAAAAGCATAAAGCCATTCGACGGTACGAATTTCCAGGGCTGGAAAGCTCAAGTAAATGCGTTATTCGTAATGAACGACGTTCTTGATGTCGTTGATGGCACAAGAGCAGAGCCTGCCGAGGGAGAAGGACAAGCGGCCGAGGTGAAGAGAAACGTGAAAGACGATGCAACGGCGAGATTTATAATCCTGTCGAATCTCGACGAGACTCAACAAGTGTGTGTGCTCTCGTGTACTTCCGCAAAAGAAATGTGGGACAAACTATGTTTGATTCATGAACAAAAGACAGTGACAAACAAGCTGGGTCTGCTGCAGAAATTTCATGCTTATCGGATGAGCGAATCGGACACGGCGACTCAGCACGTAGCCAGGGTGACAAACATGGCGTGTCAACTTAAGGACATCGGAGAGAACGTATCGGACGCCACAATTATAGCGAAAATTCTCTCAAGCTTGACTACAAAGTTCAGTACATTGCAGGTCGCCTGGGACAGTGTGGACCCAGAACGACAGACTCTCGATAATCTACAAGAAAGGCTGATCAGAGAGGATACCAGGCTCAACGGTGACGAAGAGAAGTCGGAAGCACTGACCGCGACAGCCAAAAATCGAAGCACCAAAGAAACAAAAGGTGCTAAGAACAAAAAACCCGAAAATAAAAAGGAAACGAAGGAAGTGCAGTGCTACAAATGTCAAGAGATGGGACATATCGCGAGACAATGTCGAAACAAGCGGAAGCTACGAGATGACGGCAACAAACCTCGTGACTGCGCATTTGTAGTCGAATCAGGTAAAAGTTCGGACAAATCGATCTTGAAAAGCGCGGGAAACGCAAGTAAGCTCTGGACACAAAGTCACATAATGACGGCCGATCCAAGCGATGTCTGGCTGATCGACAGCGGTGCATCGAGGCACCTAACTTACCGACGCGACTGGTTGACTGACTACAAAACAGATGGTACTGGCGCAACGATATCACTCGGTGATAATCAAATCTGCAATGTCGCCGGCGAAGGCACGGTGCGAATCAAAAGGCTCATCGACGGTGTTTGGCAAGACGCACGAATTGAAAAAGTGTTACACGTGCCGAAATTGCGCAAAAATTTATTCTCGGTCGGAATGTGCACAAAGAAAGGATTCGGCGTGCAATTCAAAAATAATTACGCCGAAGTTGTGCGTGATGGCAAGGTGCTCGCGATAGGTGCAAAGCAAGGCAACGACGTGTATCGCATGATCTTCAAGGTCACGAAACAAGGGAGCGTCGAAGAAGCGAACATAGCTACAACAAACTTAACCGTGTGGCATGAACGACTAGGACACGTCGGAAAGCGCGCGATTCGCGAATTAGCGAAAAAAGGACTTGTAAGTGGAGTATCGTTTACGGACAAAAATGACGTTTTCTGTGAACCGTGTCAAATGGGGAAATTGCACAGACTGCCATTCAATAAGAAAGTGGAGCGAAACACGAAAATTAAACCCGGAGAAAAAATTCACTCTGATGTCTGCGGGCCGATGTCAACGAACTCTGTGGGTGGATCAAGATACTTTCTAACCTTCAAGGACGAAGCGACCGGATACCGACACGTATACTTTATGAAGAAGAAATCCGAGGTTCACCTGAAATTCAAAATTTTTGAAAAAATGATAGAGAACAAATTCGGTCGAAAAATAAAAACGCTTCGTTCGGATAATGGTCGGGAATTCCTTAACAAAGAAATGAACGAATATCTCGAGAAATGTGGAATCCATCAGGAGAAAACGGCACCGTACAATCCGGAGCAAAACGGGAGAGCCGAACGCGACAATCGGACGATAGTCGAAAGTGCGCGAACGATGTTAATCGCGAAGAGTCTACCACTGACTCTATGGGCAGAAGCGGTAAATTGTGCAGTATACGTTCTTAATCGAACCGTGTGGACGACTGGTACAGTAACACCGTACGAAGCGTGGACTGGGAAAGTCCCAAATCTGAAGCATCTTCGAATCTTCGGCTCAGACGCGTACGTGCACACTCCCAAACAGTTTACGCAGAAATTCGATGCTCGAGCGAGTAAACAGATCTTCGTTGGTTACACGGAAGAATCGACGAATTACCGAGTATACAATCCGAAAACGAAAAGGGTCAGTGTAGCTCGCAATGTCATATTTAATGAGAAAGTCGGCAAACCTCTGGCGGAAACGAATCCAATGGAGGAAGAAAATGAAATAATACTTCCACTACCAAAAGCCGAGAACGAAGAAGAGAACGGGGGCATCGGCCAAGAACAAGCAGAAGTGGAAAACGAACAAGAGGCCTGCGAACAAGAGGATACGTCGGACCTGGAAAATCAAAGAGCTCTAAGAAATCGCTCGACAATTCAAGTACCGAGTAGGTACCGGCATGATGCATATGTGGCCGAGTACATCGTACCACAAACATATGAAGAAGCGAAGAATAGCACCGAAGCCGCGCAGTGGGCGAGTGCTATTCAAGACGAACTTCAAGCTCACGAAGAAAGTAGCACTTGGAAACTCGAAAAAAGGACGCCGGAAATGAAGCTAATCGACTCGAAATGGGTTTTTCGGGTGAAAAAAGATGCCGACGGGAAGCTGCATCGATTCAAGGCACGGTTGTGTGCGAGAGGCTTCATGCAAAGAAGGGGGATCGACTTCAACGAAACATTCTCTCCAGTTGTAAGGTACGATTCGTTGAGAATACTGCTAGCAATAATCACCTCGAAAAATCTTGAAGTAATGCAGTTTGACGTCCAAACCGCATTCTTGTACGGAAAATTGGAAGAGACAATCTTCATGCAAATTCCGGAAGGATTGAAGATAGAAGAAGATCCAAGAAATGTCGTGTGCAAGCTCCAAAGGTCCCTCTACGGTCTAAAGCAGGCTCCAAGGTGTTGGAACCTGAGGTTCACAAGTTTTCTGAGTGAGTTCAATCTAAAAGAGTGCGATGCGGATAAGTGCGTGTTTACCGGGAAATACAAAAACGACGAAGTGTATCTGGCGCTGTTCGTCGATGATGGGCTAGTAGCCTCAAAAAACGTAGAGACGCTTAAGAAAATAATTCAACGACTGAGCGAAACGTTTAAAATAACGGTCGAGGATTCAAATGTTTTCGTCGGGTTGCAAATCGAACGCGATAAAAGAAATAAACGGCTAATTATTCATCAGAGCGAATACACGCGGAAAATAATTGAAAAGTTCGGAATGGCGGAAGCGAAACCAGCAAATGTGCCAGCAGATCCGCACGCAGCACTATCTCCTAGCGAGGAGAACGACGAAAAATCCAGCAGTGTGCCGTATCGCGAAGCAGTCGGGTCGCTAGTCTTTTTAGCTGCTGTATCGAGACCGGACATCGCGTTCGCGGTAAACTCCGTGAGCAAGTATTTGAGCAATCATAATGCTGCGCACTGGCGAGCAGTAAAGCGAATATTCGCGTATCTAAAAAGCACAATCGACTACGGTATCGAATACTCAAGCGGCGGCAGCAATGTAGAATTGATAGGTTTCTCAGACGCCGATTACGCCGGAGATATCGAGACGCGAAGATCCACGACAGGATACGTTTTCTGTCTCGCAAACGGAGCTGTCACGTGGTCGTCGCAGCGGCAACGACTGGTGACGTTAAGTACCACGGAAGCCGAATACGTGGCAGCATCAACAGCAACACGAGAAGCGATTTGGATTAGGAAGTTGTTATCCGACATCGGATATCCTTGCGACAAAGAAACAACTCTATACGTCGATAACCAAAGTGCAATTCAGTTAGTCAGGAACCCGGTATTTCATAAAAGAACGAAACATATCGACATCCATTTTCACTTCGTTCGCGAAAAAGTAAATGAGAAGGAGATTATAGTCGAGTACGTTCCGTCCGAAAATCAACGCGCGGACATATTCACAAAGGCGTTGCCGCGAGATCGTTTCAAAAGCATATGTAATAAGTTAAACATTATAACGATTCACGAGAAACGCTTGAACGGCGGCAGTATTGAGAATACAAGTATTTGAGTTCAGCGCGTTTCTGTACTCGAGTGTACAGACCAATACTTTTATGCGTGACTGTACTGTACTCGACTCAAGCGCGGCTCGGAAAACTTTGACTCTCATCGTAATTAACCGATATCCGTTTAAGTGATCTCTCTCGCAGTCTCTGCTTGAATTCCGAAATGAGAGGACAGCACGCTCGCGGATTATAAAATTTACTTTTCAATAAATTACGTTCATTTATAAGTTTCTACTTAATTACTGGCTCAACCCATCCAACCACGCTCTGCTAACAAGAAGTCTTATCATCCTCTCGACGCTGCTTTTGTTCGATTGTGAGCAAGCGCGGCACCCACCTTGTGCACAGCTTTCTCATCTCCAAATTTTCAGCCAATATGCGATGTACAGCACTTTTTGAAATGTTTACCATGTCTGCTAGCTCGCACTTTCAATCGACGGTCACCCAATACCATTTTGTGCATTTTCTTCACCATTTCTGGAATGGCCACCTCACTTGGTCGACCACTGCGATGTTCGTCTTCTCAGCTCGTACAGCCTTGTTTAAACTCTGCCACCCAATATTTTACTGTTGTAAACGAAGGAGCAGACTCCTCCAGAGTAGAATCCAGCTCGGCTTTGATATTGGTTGGGCTAAGACCTTTCAAATGAAAGTATTGTATCACATAACGATGACCAATTTTTTCCATCTTTGCAAATTCACCGAGATCGTCCACTATTGATGGCTGTCAAACAAATACTGAACAACGTAGCGTCTTCAAACTTGATAGTTAAGCTTTAGAAAGTTGGTGCTTTCCCCTACAGTGATTTTTTTTATACAACAACCGCCATCTGTACGTCAGATCGGGTACTTCTGGGACCACCCTCGTATTTGATATCAAGAACTGGCGCCAAATTAAATCCCATTTCTTTATACCATACCAAATTAAATAAATAATAAATTTTAATCTAATGATATATATAATTTGTATAAAAGATTTGATATTAACAACTGTGGCGCCAAGTTAAACTCTACTATCAAAATAAAAAGTAAGCCCAAGTAATACTATCTTTATTATTTACTTAATTGAAATGGTACTATGTTTAATTTTTATACAATGAAACCTAAGTATACGTATATCTTATTGAAAGGTCTTTCTATTTAAATTCAATCTAAATGGTTTAAATTCAATTAGAGTTAATCCATTAAAGTTAAGTAAATATCAAGAAACAATACCATTTGTGTTTTACTGTTTATATTATATACAAAGGATCGGTTTCATCAATTCGATTAAGCCGAATCGATGATTAATTATCAACCATAAGTTGGCGTTGGTGAAACAGGCTCAAATGATTCTTTATGAAAAGCATGCACTCTTAGCGCTTTTTTTACCTTTTTTTTAAAAAGGTAAGTTTGTATAAATATAAAGAGATAATACTATTTATGTTTTACTTTTTAATTTGATAGAATTTAACCTGATTAATTAAGATTGTAGCATCTGGGTTTTAATTTTTCATTTGTTACATTAATTTTTTTCAAAGAAAAATAATTTTTGACAGAAAATTAAAGTTGCCATTACTTGGATTGAAATAAGAAGACCTTCAATAAGAATTTCCTTGAAGAATTAAAACTATTAATTGGGTTGGATACTTAGATTTTATTCGAGAAGCATGTATTCTTAGCGTCTTTTTTTATCTTTTTTTTTAAAAGGTAAATTTCTACTGATATTACGCATTTTGTAGTGAAGAACGTTTTTATAAACAATTTACCTTATAATTTACTTTAAAAAATAGATTTTCACGTGTTTACGAAATTTAAAAAAGTCACTTTTTCATTATCATTTTCTAACTTAAGTAACAATTACTAACGTGCAATTTCGTTTCCATCCAATCTCCTTTTGTTAAATAATAAGTAATAAATAAATGGAGATTGAAATCGAATAAACTGCTTTGTCATTATCATTTCCTAACTTAGTTAACAAATACCAGTGTATAATTTTATTTTTGTTTGATCTCTTTTTATTAAATATTAATTATAAACAAATAGAGAGAAATCGTTTTTTCATTATTATTTCCTAACTTAGTTAACAAATACCAATATAATAATTTCGTTTTTATCTGATTTCTTTTTGTTAAATATTAAGTTATAAGCAAATAGAGATCGAGATCGAATAAATTGTATTTTCATTATTATTTCCTAGTTTTAGCAGTTTTTACCAGCGTTTTATTATTACCGATTTTACCGATCCTGTTGTTTTGAAAAAACGACCGAGTCACTATCGTAGTACAGACTCACGCCGTGTTTAGCGCTGAGACAGTACATATCGCAGCGCTAGCTGATCAAGTACTCGTATATCACTAGCGCTTCTTGCGTAAAGAATGTCAGAAGGACATGAAACTAATGCTCCTTGCGTAAAGAATGTCAGAAGGACATGAAAGGAATGTGTGGAATACGGTCGACGATAATGACAATGTATATTTAATCTGAAAAGTGACAGTTCGGAACTTCGCATCGCGATATCTCCATTTGTAGGGCACGTAGAGAAAAAATAAAAGCACGTATAATACGCCCAGCAAACGAGAATGGATTGAAATGAATTGAAATAGATTCAGAGTTTCACAAACATTGATTCACGAATGTTAAAATGAACGCTTTTCAATCCTGAATGCATTTTTATTTATTTATAGGAATTGCATGGAGCATATCTTTATGCCTTTTAATCTAAAAATAATATTAGCTTTTTTTGTACATTTTGAATACTGTTCAATTTGAAATTTTGAATAGGAAATGCAGTTTTTCATCCAATTGCAATTAGATCAATTCAATTGAATCCAATTAAATCCAAAAAAAAGTATTCGCTAAAATACGCTTTCGGATAGAAAAAAATTTCAATCCATTTTAATCCATTCTTGTTTGCTGGGTGCTTAGCGTCAAGACACTACCAGAGTGTCTCCAGATACGACGATGATCATCTGTATTCAATGAAAATATTTTTTTTTTTAATTAAAATTATTTTTACTTTTTTTGGGAGATTGGAATAAGATGAATAATAGAATTTAACTTGGTGCTAGTTGTTTAAATCAAATCTTTCAGACAAATGATACATACCAAACCTTTTATATAAATAATGTATATCACTAGAGTTAAGTAAATTATGTTGCAGGTTCTTTATTGTACAGTAAGAAGTTAACGTTGCATTAACAGAATTTAACTTGCCATAATTACTGATATCAGATCTTTCATATGGATCATTGTAATCATACAATATATGAATCATATTAGTATATCTCAATCGAGTTAATTCAAAAATTTGTGATACTTGGTCAAAATAGGGACATAATAATTATAATGTAATAATTTTTCAAGGATAATTAAAGGTATTATTACTTGGATTGGAAAAAAAACCTAAATTTGTAATAAAAATATTTTTGATGAAAAATGAAAGTTACTATTAATTTCTTTTTATTAGATTGAAAGAGAGTAATAACATTTAATAACTTGCCACCAGTACTAATATCATATCTTTTATTTTTAAGTAATTATTGAAATTAAAATTATTATCACTTTTTTTGCGAAGTTTAAATAAGAAACTTTTAACAAAAATACAAAAAGATACATAACGTATTACTTATTGTTAGTAAAAATAATAGATTATTTTTGCCTTACTTTTAAAACATACGTTACGTATCCCTTAGTAAAGATAGTGTCACTTGAGTTTTATTTTTTAATTTGGTACAGCAGTTCTTTTCTTCAATACGCATCATTTAGATTTTACAAGTACAAATATACAAATGTTTCTTTTCGAAAAGCACGCACTCTTAGCGCTTTCTTTATCTTTTTTAAAAAAAAGGTATGTTTGTATACTATTAAAGCTACTATGACTTTTTTTTAATAAATATCATTTTTTAATAAATATCTACGATGATCATTTATATCCTAATAATAAATTGCATTAGCAAAACATTGCATTAACAGAATTTAACTAGGCGTCAGTTTTTGATATCAAATCTTTTATATAAATACACATCACTAGTTAAATAAATTTAAAAAATCTTATCACTATCTCCATCGTCTTATAACAGTGTAATAATATAAAAATTTCAAGATAAATATTACGACAATAGTCATCTTCAATGAAATCTTCTTTTTTTAAAGTTATTAGATATTATTTTTTTTTAGGAGGCTGGAATAAGGACACAGTAGAATTTAACTTGACGCCAGTCATTGCAAATCTTTTTTTTATAAATGATACATACTCTAAGTTAAGTAAATAATTAGAATTAATATTATTTATTTAATTTGGTAAGAGATTCTAACTTCACGCTCCAATTGTTGATATCAAATCTTTTATACGAATGAGATACATCACTAGAGTTAAGTAACAAAGAAAGATATTACTACTTAGGTTTAACTTTTAATATACAATATATGCGTAAAATTTTGTGAAATTTAACTTGGCATCAGTTTTATTGATATTAAATCTTTTATACAAATGATAGAATTAAGTAAATAATAAAGATAGTAACACTTGTGTCTTACTTTTTAATTTGATAATTTAACTTGGTTAGTTAAAACTATCGTTTAGATTTTAATTTTTAATTTCGTACATTAGTTTTTTTCGAGCAGTAATAGTTTTTGAAAAAGAATTAAAACTGCTACTATTTGAGTTTGGATAATGAAAAGATACGTATCACTTAGGTTCTATTCGAGTAGCACATATATTCTTAGCGTCTTTTTTACCTTTTTTTAAAAAGATAATTTTTTATACAAATGATACATAAAATTTTATAAAATTTAACTTGACGCTAGTTACTATAATATCAAATCTTTTATTACAAAGGAGATACATCACTAGAGTTAAGTAACAAAGAAAGATATTACTACTTAGGTTTAACTTTTAATATATATCTTGATTATCTTGATTAAGAATCAATGTATAGAATTAATTTTAGAATCAACATATTTCACTTTTGATCATCAAATATATAGACAAAGTTTCGGTACACCTATAGGTTCTTCGTTGTCCTCTATAATATCAGACATTGTGCTACAAGATCTAGAAGGAAGAGCTTTACAGTTTCTTGGATTAGACTTGCTATTTTATTTTATATATGCAGATACATAGCTATGGCTCATCAAAAAATTAAAGAAATACTAGAAGTTTTTAATTTTTTCCACGACAGACTCAAACTTACAGTAGAAATTGGAGGTGACAAATTAAAATACAATATAATAATAAAGTTTTAGAATTTGACTGGTACAGGAAGTCTACATTCTCAGGATGGTTTCTTAATTATTTATCTGAGATAAATAATTCCCTTCTTTCCAGAAAAAAAGAAGTTATTATGAATATTATAAATAAAGCTATATTTCTTTTACACCCTAGATATTATTACAAAAATCTTTCTTTTATAATTGACACCTTTTTGGGCAATGATTATCCTTTAAAATTTATGTTTGATGCAATAAACGAAAGATTAAAAAACTATTTAATAATTAATATGATAAGAAAATAGTGAGTAATAACTCTGAAGATATTAATATAAAATAATAGTTCACTATTCCTTATGTTACGTTCAAGCTCCGCGCGCATGCGGAGCTGAGGGGGTGAACGTAACGAGGAACCGAATTGTTAGACCGATTTGGTCGTGTCCAGGCTCCGGACCGCAAGGGAGCCGTGGGGAAGGACCGACGCAAATCGGGAGGCGCTTCGCTTCGTCCTGAGGCTCCTAACGAGCCGGGGGGTCGAACGGAAGACGAAACGGAAACCTCTGCTCGTGGTCCGCTAAACGGACACACGAGTCGGACGTACTTCGAAAAAGGGCCCAAACTGGGTCAGTGTGCCGAGAGGGGCGCACTTTAACGCCAGCTGCGCCAGTACGGCCGTATGCCCTGACTTTCGGTCATGGAACTTAATCCAAGTGACCGGGGAGAAGGCGAAGTGCAATCACGGGAGAGCTTAATAATACGAGGAGAGGTATTGTTTAAATAATGACTACCGGGAAGTAAATTTTACAATGATATAATAAAAAAAACTGTAGTGATACATTTTGAATAAAATATAAATATAATTTTATCAGGTTAAAACAATTTTTGGTTTTAAATGTATACGTTTATCGATGTGTGAGAGTGTGTGTGAAGTATCATAGCAGAATGGAAGGGAGGAGTTACGGAGAGAATAGCGGGAGGATAAAAAGAGAAGGAGGTTTTGGTGAGTGGATTTGAGAGGATTTGGCCTAATTTTCCTCGGATGACGATAGTATTAGCGGACACGAACGACCGGTCGACAGGAGACGAACAATTATCGTGCGGCGACGGCGACAGATTGAAATTATAACGTGAACGCACTGCAATGTTTTCATTTTCTTATAGGAGATCAGAAGGGAGAAAGAAAGAAAGAAAAGAATAAAAATAAAATAAAACAAATGAATAATAAAAAAAAAAAATAAAATGAAATATTGAAATAAGTTACCAAAAAAATAAAGCGAGGAGGGAGCCAGAGAATAGAAATATACGAGTACTGACTTACTACAGAGATGCTTATCGTTGGAGATCCTCCGGCCAGGATGTGCAAGGCTGGTGATGTTTCTTTAACACTGACTCTATTGAAGAAAGAGGGCTTCGAAAATCGAATAGAACTTTTTGAGTATCGCGACAAACTCACTGACTCTATCGGGAACTTAAAGTAACGCGACCAACTCACTGATTTTTTCGGGAACTTCGAGTATCGCGACTTATCGCTCGACAAGTACAAGTCCGGACTTAGAGAAAAATCTGCTATCTGATGCTATCTATCTGAGGCAAGGAACTGCGATTTTTATACTAATCGCCCCAGATTACTCAAATTTGGATTGGTGGAATAGGTTTCGTTGGCTGGTAGTAGGATTTTCTTTTGCTCTTAGATTGGTCAAGATTTTGGGGGAGGAAAGGATGTTGACAGGAATCGGTAGAGTGGGAAAGTAAAACTCCAAAATTTTATGACCTTAAGATTTATGGAGAAACGTGCGTCTCGGGCGCCGAGAAGTCGCGCATGCATCGTCGCCACGGGACCACCCAGAATCTACCCCTGAACGTCGCGTGCCGTTTCTTAAATTTTATAATTCATCATTCGCGACTTGATCGTTAATTTTAGCGTTAATCTGGCCGGTCTTACGCTTTCCATACATATTGATTTTTATCTCGGAGCGACATTCACGAGGAGATAACGGATTCCTTGTTTTATTTTTTAAGATAGAGAAAAAAAAGGAAAGAATATAAAATTTTAGTGTTTCGAGGAATTCGAGATCTCTATGAAAGAAAAGAGTCGCATGAGTCCGCCGGACGTAACACTTACATTGCCAATATTTCGGACAAATTTATTAACGTAGTTAAAGACTCGGATTTAAACTTAGCCTTTTTTAGTCTCAATAAATTGGGAGGTACAAAGAAAGCTCAGAAAGATGTTCTTCCGTTAATGTGAGTAGTAAAAATGTTGTACGAGGGGGGACCCATAAGTTCCGGGAATTACGCTGTGGTGGGGAGGGAGAGTGGGGGAACCTATTGTTTGACCACATGTCCGTTAGTGTCACGCCACCTGCGTCAGTGTGCGAAGTTGTGTCGCTGTGAGTGCATCGGTTCGCCTGTGAGATTTTTTTTAGTAAAACAACTTTTTACATTTCGGCGAAAACTGGTTCTTCCATCATGACAACGCGCCGGCCCACACCGCCCTTTCCGTGAAGCAATTTTTGACCAAAAACGCCATGACACCAATTGTCCACCCCCCATACTCACCGGATCTAGCCCCCTGTGACTTCTTTTTGTTCCCCAAATTCAAAAGGAATATGAAAGGAAAGCGTTTTGCCACTGTGGAGGAGGTGAAACAAAAATCGCTGGAAGGCTTAAAGGACATCCCGATGAGTGAATTTAAAAACTGTTTTGAACAATGGAAGAATCGTTTGGAGAAGTGCGTTGTGGTCAATGGCGAATACTTTGAAGGTGATTAAAATTTGGTGTTAAAATATTGAGAAATAAAGAAGTTATGACGAAATTCCCGTTTTTTTTGGGTCCCCTCTCGTATATCGATTTTTAATCAAGTTAATAATTAGCATTATGTTTTTTAAAAAGATGTTATATATTTCGTTCAATTGATTATTCGTATATTTGTCAAACTGACTTTATTTTTGTATTTATTTTATTTTATCTTAATATTATATATTTTATCTTAATATTATATTTACATACACATCAGTTTATAATTTCAACGTTACGTAAACACCGACGAAGACACATGTCTAATCGATAAATTTTATATAATTTTTTATAATTTAGTTATGCGTCACAGAATAGAGGTGCAAGTTATTGGTAAAACTAGTGAGTTATTTTAAACTGAATGAAGATAGAACGCAGTATTGTTAACATAGAATTTAATTACCTTGTATTTAGATCTTACCAACTTTTGATTCGTTAAGAAGAGTCGTTCACATGATCAAATAGAGAATCACCCAAAATGTTTTTTTAATGTTAAAATTATTTGAACAAAATTTAAAAAAATATTGTACAACGCAGAATCTGTTTTTTAATTTATTACTTTTTATTGACAATACCTATAACCTTAGACGCAATTTTATTAATTAATTGTAATTTTTAATTATATTTTTACTTTTTTTATTGACCGAGTTTTGAACTTGGGATCTCAGGATTATGAGTCTCCTTATCCGTTACGCCACTTATATTTAATTATCGATGGATATAGTTCTTATTGTGCATAAATGATGCACTTAATTATATTGGGTTAACTTTTCTTTCGTGATTATTTTTTTATTCCGACCTATTTTTTATTAATTTGAATTTTAGAAAATAATAATATTTTTTTTACATTTATGTTAAACGTCAGATAAACGTTAAATAAATATTTTTTAAATTATATTTTAGATAAATGAATTACGTAAAACAAACATTTAATAAACGTCAAACAAATGTTTAAAAAAATGTTTTTTCAAAACATTATTTCAACTGAGAACTTAATGTAAAACAAATGTTTAATAATGTCAAATAAACATTTAAGAATATTCTTTCGAATCATTATTTCAAACAAAAAAATTAATGTAAAACAAACATTTAATAACCGTTAAAAAGATCTTATTTTGAAAACAAATAATAAAACGTAAAATTCATTACAAATAAACATTTAAATAACATTTATTAATAAATATTATCTACAAAAGTGAAAACAAACCGTAAAATGTAAAATTAATGAAAAATAAACGTTTAAAAAACGTTTAAAACACATTTTCTCTCTATTAAAGCATAATAGTCCAACATGAAATAAATGCTTAGAAAATGTTTCTTCAAGCCATTATTTTAAATGAACAATTGATGTAAAAAACACATTTAACATTAAATAAACATTTAAAAATTATATTCTTGAAGTTTTCACGGGTGCTTTCTATATAAAAGTTATGTGTTTCGCGGATTTCCTCCGTGTCCAGATCCATTCTTGAAATGCCAATGTTTCGTGAACCTTGCAATCCACTTCATCAAAGCAAAGAGCAGCCTGATACTGAGCTGTTCCTTCGGGCCGTTCCTTTTTATATGCTACTTGTTGGAGTAATGGGGGGAAAGTAGAGAATTGTTGGCGAGGGAGACAGAGAGGGGGGGGGGGATTGATTAGTCTTCAATAACCGAGAGAATGGTTTTCCATATTTTATTTATGTTGTAGCCATTATCTTTATTTACATTGTTAGAATGTTTTTGTATCTCTATGGCTTCTCTATACTTTCTTGGAAAGTATGAAGTAATGTTGTCTATTGTGGTCGTTTTATCAAACAGTATTTGATGTCCTGTTTCGATGTTGTGTTCCGATAATGCTGACTGCGTGACGTGTTCTAGCCTGACATCACGTTGGTGTTCTTTTATAGGTTGATCATTCTCCCAGTTTCTCCAATGTATACCTGCCCGCAGGAACAAGGTATTTTGTATACTCCTGCGGAGCTGAGTGGAGGTCTTTGATCTTTAGGATTTCTTAAGATTTGTCCTATCTTTTTGGGTGATTTAGAGATAGTTCGGATATTGTGTTTGTTTAATATCCTGCCAATCCGATCTGTTGTTCCTTTGACATATGGGAGAATGGATAGAATCTTTTCATCTGATTGTATGTCAGAGACATACGTTGTCTTGTTTGCATGTTTATTGATCGTTTTAATTATGTCTTTTTTGTCGTGTCCGTTTTTCTGTAAGGCTAGTTTTAAGTGGTTGAGTTCTGTAGATGTTCTTTGTCAGAGATGGTGAAAGCTCTATGTACAAGTGAGTTGATTGCAGATTGTTTCTGTGATGGGTGGTGAACTCGGCATATAGGTATCTATCTGTGTGTGTTGGTTTTCTGTACACTTGGCCTAAGGTACCGTCAGCTTTCTTAGAGATAAGAACATCTAGGAAGGGGAGTTTTCTGTTTTCTTCTATATCTATAGTGAAGTGGATATTTGGATATTGATTGTTGAGGAAAATAAGGAATTTACGGAGTTCGGTTCTGCCGTGTCTCCATATCACGAATGTTTCGTCTACACAACAGAACTAAACTTCTGGTTTCTTAGGTGTTTTTCTGAGAGCCTCTTTTTCAAAATGCTTCATGAAGATTGACAATTACAGGAGAAATAGGAGAGCTCATTGCCGCTCCTGAAGTTTATTCATAAAATTGGTTGTTATGGAGAGATAAATGATTGTTAAGCAGTGCTCTATTAGTGGGATGATGTCGGAGGGGACTTTATGTGAAGTCTTTATTATGTTTAATGTGTCTTTTATTGGAACTTGTGTGAAAAGAGATTCTACGTCGAAACTTACAAGCAGGTCTGTGGGACGTAGTCGGATTTTTTGGATCTTTTTTATAAAGTCCGTTGAGTTAGTTATGTGTGATTCGATTTTCTAGTGAGGAGTTGTAGTGTTTGTGCTAAGAAGCGGGATAAATTATATGTCGGGGAGTGTATGGCGCTGATAATCAGTTTGAGGGAAATGTTTGGTTGTGGTAGTCCGTATCGTCTTGGTGAAAGAGGATTGTAGGTTTTAATGTTTATTTAGTTTTACTGCGAATGTTGCTTTTCTCCATTAGGATCTTGGTGTTTTGTGCGATTGTATTAGTTGGATCTTTGTTAAGCTTTTTGTATGCTTTGTCCGAAAGAAGGTTCTTTATCTTTGTTTTATAGTCTGATGATATAGTCGTGTTGCCTTTGTTGGCTGGAAGCAGGATGATGTCCCTGTTAAGGTTGGAGGGCCAATCGCTCTTGTCTAGTGGCTGTTGTCGTAGGCTGCTGATTAATATCTACATTCATATTACTGTAATTGTCGAATTATTTTGCTATTGTGTCCATATTAATGAAGAAGACAATAAACGGTATGTAGCAGTTGCATTATATGGACAATGGCTGTAATATATTATACATCGCAGCATATAATATTGAAGTTTCAAGGTGCAAAATGTTGCTAAAATTATTCCACATTTTGGAACTTTTTAACAAAATTTCAGCATTTTTTTAAAATTTCAGTTTAATTTAAGCGACTTTTAGCTGAAAAATTCATTTTCGACAAAATTTTAGAAAAATTTCTGTAAAATTTTTAAATAAATTTCAGCAAGAATTTCAAAGAAATTTCAGAAAATTTTAATATTATTACTAAATTTCTGTTGGATTTCAGTAATTTTTCAGTATGTTAGTTAAAAAATTCACTTTTAATAAAACTTCAGCAAATTTTTAGCAATTTCACTAAAATATTCCAAAACGTAGAATAATTTCAGAGAAACTTTTTCACCAGGGTTATATGTAACTTTCGTTTCTTCTGCAAATTGTAACGGTGAAATTATAGCGAAAATAGCGGAACGACTGTGATTCGTCGTGATTCCGCGAGTTTCGTTTCGTTGTCAATTTCCGCTCTATAGGACGGCATCCTGATAGCTCCTGTACACAGAACGCGGCAGTGCTTGCCGCGCAGGCGGAAGTTGGCAAGATAGCCAATCAACATCTCGCTTGCTCGGAAGTGATAGATATATAATTTCCACCTCGCGACAAAAGTTGAACTCAATCCAACTTTTGCCGCGCGGCGGAAGTAATATTACATCATTTCTAGAAGTTTTGCATGATGAAGCCGATTTATAAGAACATATAGCTCCTGCACACAGAACGCGGCAACGCTTGCCGCGCGGCGGAAGTTATCGCACTAACCAATAATTCTATGTTTTTAAGTTGGTCTCACCATGCAAAACTTCTAGAAATGATGTAATATTACTCTCTAATTAATATTAGTCCTATAATATTATTTATTAATTGAGTTCAACTTTTGTCGCACGGTGAAAATATTATATATCTATTACTTCCGAGCAAGCGAGATGTTAATTGGCCATCGCGCCAATTTCCGCGCGGCAAGCGTTGCCGCGTTCTGTGTGCAGGAGCCATTAGTGATTAGTGCGATAACTTCCATCGCGCGGCAATGCGTTGCTGCATTCCGTGTGCAGGAGCCGTGAGATTTATTCGCGTCGCATTCCAACAAATGCGTTGGAGTGAGAGTTGTGAAGCATACAGCATATAAAAAACGTAAGACCGTAAGACGTAATCAGTAAGCGAATTACCCAATCACAGTACAGACCGTAGCAAGGCCAATAGCGAATCCAATCTTACGATTTTCTTATTGCTTATGTGTTACGACCTTACGTTTTTGAATGTGTCATGGGCTTTATAGGAGCATATTGGAGCATGCAACGCGAATAAACCTACTATTGCAATGAAATAATCTGAACTTAATAAAAATTAATAAAAATAAATTCTAAATGTGTTGAAAAATAAAGAGAAAATGTAGAAAAATTAGGAAAAATATTAAATTACTTTTACAACACATATTTATATAGAGAAATATTCAAATATTACATAATTGAAATATATGCTATGAAAATGTTATGAGTTAATATAAAAGAAAATTTATATATATGTATATGTCCAAAAAATAAATTTAAAATACAATAAATAAAAAATTTAATATATTTTATATAGAAAAAATGTATATTTATTAATATAATATATTAAAATAATTTTGATAATCATGCTAAGACATTGTAAGAAATTTACTAGATATGGACAGAAATATCAACGGCGTCAAGGCTGTGTGGCTTAGTGGCAGAGCGAAAGTCTACCAACTCGGAGGAGAGACCAGGCCTGGGATCGAGACGAAGAGCGCCCTGATATTTTTCTCTGTTATCGTCAATTGTTTACAGCTCAGAAATGGAATTAGTGTGCCTGCTACCTCTCAGGGGAAGGGGATCAGGATTTTAGAAAAATGTTCTGAAGTCAGCTGCTAAGGAATCGGAGCCGGTGGCGAGATGCCCGAAGTATGCTCGGAATGATTCGGTAAAGAAGGTCTGGGACTCAGATACAGAACAACGACAGAAATAATGAATAGCTCAGATGACCAAGAGATGCCTAGACGGAGAACATGAGGATTGGTTGGTTAGACCATCAGTAGATGGCGGTCGTGCCCCGGGGGGGGGGACCCCAACGACCTCTGAAAGAAGATCCTGAATATGGCGGGAAAATGCCATAAGGACATTTCAAATCGAACGTGTTGTCAGGCGGGTCGAGCTCATTAGGGACTCTGTCCAACAACAGTTGCGGTCTTAATTTAAGCATTCGAGGACGAATGTGATGTCAGACTTGTCGAACTGTAAGAAATTTACTAGATATAGACACAACAGAAATACCAATAGTGTCAGGGCTCTCGAAAGAGAGACCAGACTTGGGATTGAGACGAGGTGCGCCCTAATTTTTCCCTGTTGTCAATTGTTTACAACATATAATATATATACATACGATACAAAGCACTGCATGTTGAAATATTAAAAGGAAATGTCTTATTAATGAACAGAATCAAGAGATATTTTATTTGTTGTATATTTTCATTTCTTTATTTTATTTTTAATATATTCCATGTTTAATATGTAAGTGTGTGAAAGTGTGGTGCATGTAACAGCCACAAGCTTCATTAACCAAAATTATTGATTTATTGTTATCCTTGTTATTCATTCTTGTAATATATAAAAACTTTAATAAATAAATTAATTAATTAAACATCTGGTAAACATAATATTAACACAAGCAAACATATTTATAACACATGCATATAAAATTAAACATAATAAAATATAAAACATATATTTATATAGAGAAATATTCAAATATTACATAATTGTAAATATATTCTACGAAAATGTTATGAAATGTTTTAAAACATACATATAAAATGAAAATAATACGTACATAACAACATTACATTATTGCACACGAACAATAAATAAAGTATAATAAAAATAATAGGCAATTAAAGCAATATTTTACATGAAAGTATTACAATGTATAAATTATAATATAATGCAATTTAGAAGTAAGTAAAACATTTATAATACATGCATAAGAAATGGAGTTAAGAAAAGATGTAAAACATAGTAACGTATACATAACAGTTCATTCCATGAAATACATTTCATTGTCCAACTCTTCTTGAATCATATCTCAGCTACTCGATTCATCTCGACATGAATCAAAAAAGAAGAAAGCCAATGAAACTTGTAAAAAATGCAATAAAATAATTACAACAATTACTCGTACAATGAGCTCATAAAGCATAAATTACAATTAGTATGTTATGAAAACAAGGTTGATAGAAAACGCAACAAAAAAGAAAGAATTGTAAATGTAAATATTTAAAAGTTTTCTATTCTTTTGAGTAATTGTTTTACATGAGTTATTATGTTGCGATAATGTGTAATAAATACACACCTGGAGAAATAATTTTATTAAAAAATCTTTTGGGAAATTTGGATATGGTGGTTCAAAAACTATATTTTGTATGCCAACTGGAACAGATAGTTACCAATATTTTTTATAACAATTTTTTTCAAAATTTTTGACAAATATTTCTTCTAATTTGTGAACGTAGTAACAAAAATCATTAGTTGGTTATATTTAATATTTAATATTTAATATTTAAATTATCAAATAAATCTCCATTTTCATTTCAAGCTCGAAAAGAACAATATAGCGTTGTATTGTCTAAGAATCTTATTGTCATTTACAAAATTTTGACACGCAGTACATGAATGTATTGCTAAACATTTTTTTACTAAAAAGTGACAAACATATTTAAATGCATTTTCCTTTGGCAGATCCATTGAATAATAATCATGTACAGGAATTTTTTAAATTTTGTTTGTTGACGATGGAACAAGTTCTGAAATTGTGGCTGTCTCTGTAGTATTTGATGCTCCGATAATATTTAATAAATCATCGTTTGCACAATTTTGCGTTTCCGAATGTTCTAATAATTTCGTACTGAATAATTTTTTAAAAACTTGAATTGTATAAATGTTGAATTAAGGCAATTATTACCTTTCCTGTTTTCGAACAGAGCCAAAAAAATTTTTTTGATTTAGTCTGCATGATCGGAGATATGGAAAATTATAGTTTTTTAAAGTTGTCCAAAGTTGAATTGTACTCTTAATTGTGATCTGCCAGCAATCTAAGCATTTTAGTTTTACATATTTATTGTTATCGTTAATTACTTTAATAGATCTTAAAAAATTCAACATGTTTTGTAAAAATTGCATTTGTTTATCACTTTCAATAAAAACTTTTTCATATTCTTTAGGATTATTTACATTGGATGAATTTAAATAATAATAAATAAAGGGCAAAGTAACGACACATTTCTTTACACGAAAAATTACACGAAGAATATATTACAATTATAAGAGGTAAAATTACATAAAGCAAAAATAAAATTAAAAATAAAAAGTAACAAATTTCGGCTACCGGATTGAGCCCTCTTCAGACATTAACATATTAAAAAAATCACAGTACAAAAATGATTAACGGAAATATTCGCATAATCACAGTTCGGGTGAGTCTTGATATAAAACTCGACATTATTCGCATACGATTGAGCAGTCAAATGTGTTTCATATCTCTTGGAAAAATTCTAGTTGATAAAAAAAATAAAAAACTTCTTATGAAAAAAGTAATAGACGCAACTAAATTAACATATCGGAATTCTAAAAAGTAATTAAAACTCACCAAAAAACAAGTAAAAATTATTCAAAAAAGCGTGTCCATACAAGAATGAAAAATCAACCAGAATATACAAAAATAGTGGAACGCAGTGTAAGACGGATATTGTGTATCGCTTGTTATGTACGCTCGCTAATACGGATTACCACGGACTGAGAGAAGAGACAGATGTCAGTATCCAAAAGTCAAATTTATTTATAATAGAAATATAAGCTTAGTGAAGACCTTCAGTGACCGATCAACGGATGCCCAATGGGTTAGAAGCTACGATGGATATTCGCAATGATAATAAGCTGATGGGGAAAATGTACGTATTACATTATTAATTCAATAATTAATAGTTGAGCGAGATGAGAATATTTTATCAGTTATTTCTATGAAGACTAAATCTCGAGATCAGTGTTTTCTCATCTTGATGAGTTGAGATTATAGATTATATCGTTTCATATGTGCGTGCGTGCGTGCGTGCGTGCGTGCGTGCGTGCGTGCGTGCGTGCGTGCGTGCGTGCGTGCGTGCGTGCGTGCGTGCGTGCGTGCGTGCGTGCAGAGAATAACACCTGTATTTATAGTCCTTCTTTATTTTAAAAATAGAGGAAGCCTCCATCGAAAGGATTCCTCGATTCTCCAAAGCCTCCTTGTTTCATAAATAGTTCTCAAGTTTACCTTCCTGAAGGAAGGAATATTTTAGGGATTTTAGTAATCTACTGAGGGCAGTATATCATAATATATAGTATATGCATACTTAATATCGTGAATTACGAATAATAAAGGTTATAAACATTGTTGATTAAATAAAGTCGTGATTAAACATTTTGCAACAATAATGGATAAAACTAATAGCGAATTTGATTGGACACGCTCAGTGCGCACTGATGGTTAAAACCATCATACATAATAAAATAACGTAAATATATGTTTATAAATAAACATAGAAATCGATTAAATTGTGAAATACTCAATACATTTTATTGTATTGTACTGTTAGATAAAATATGTATTTTATAATTCGAAATATTTGCATTTTATTTTTATATTCAAATTAAATCAGTGTACAACGGCTTTAACTCTTTGCAGCATAGTGTCCCACATATATGACACCTTTTTAATCTCAGTTTTTTATGTTTTTCATATAGTTTCTAACATATTACTACAATAAAAAGAACATTATCAGTGTTTAGAACATCAATTGTTATTTAAAAAAACCGTCAAAACGTTCCTATTGTTAACAAAATGTATTTTATAAATAAACAAACTAGAAAAATTCATCCTTTTTAACAATAAATGTGATTGTGATTAATCAACAATAACTAATTAACCGAACATAAAGTCCGAGAGGTTTTTTTGGGTCGCTGATTACGAATTTGAAGTTAAAATTAAAAAATTCAAAATAGCGGATTCAAAATAGCGGACAAAAAAGCGAAAAATTGCTTGATTCCAATGAAACTTGTTACTCGGGGGTATTTGGAAACGCTGATTACAAATGAGGCCTCAGATTTTCAAAATTCAAAATGGTGGATCCCGATCAAGTAACTTTTTGTTTTTCGGTCCGTCATCTTAAATCCGCAATTTTGAATTTCTAAAATCTGAGGTCAGATTCATAATCAACGACCCCGAAAACTTCTGAGTAACAAATTTCATTGAAATCAAGAAATTTTTCGCTTGTTTGTCCGTCATATTGGGTTCGCCATTTTGAATTTTGAAAATCTAAGGCCAGATTCGTAATCAGTGATCATGAAAAATCTGTGAGTAACAAATTTCAACTGAATTCTACGTAAAGAAAAATGTATGCTTTAAGGGGTTAATATGCATCAGTGCTTCCAATCGAATTCGCCATAATGCTTATTATACGAAGGAGAAAACGCTTTTGGTGCAGTTTATTTCCAAAAAAAAAGCTATCGAAAATAATTATCGATGCGATAGATCTAAATTAAAAGATATCGAAAGTAAAAAGATCGGTGTGACAAATTAAATTTAGAAGTTTGCTTGGTTATGAAGGCTGCATTTTCTTCTCAAGGAAACTCGTAACCTTCCTTGAGAAAAAGAAGCTAATAAGATCCGTATTCATATACCTTCCTTGAAGAATAAGGATTCCTTGTTTCTTATTTCACGTTTCATAAACTTTCCTTGTAACCAAATAAGAAGCCTTATTAGCTTCTTTTTCTCAAGGAATGTTTTCTTGAGAAGAAGGTGCACTTTTCATAACCAAGCAAACCTTCTAATTTATTTTGTCACATCCGTCTTTTTACTTTCGATAGTTTTTAATTTAGATCTATCACATCAATAAATATTTTCGATAGCTTTTTTTCAGAAATAAACTGTACTAAAAGCATTTTTTCCTTCATATAATAACTATTATGGCGAAATCTACTGAAAGCACTGATGCATATTAAAGTTATACTAGTTAGTACACTAATTTAATTTTAGTATAAAAATAAAATGCAAATATCTCGAATTATGAAATACATATTTTACCTAATAGTGCAATAAAATGTATTGAGTATTTCATGATTTAATCGATTTTTATGTTTATTTATAAATATATACTTATGTTATTTTGTATACGTACGGCGGTTTTGAAGTGCATCAGTGCACACTGAGTGCGTCTATCAAATTTTCGTTATTAGTTTTATTTTTGTCCATTATTGTTGCAAAATGTTTAATTACGATTTTATTTAATCAACAATATCTTTATAATATTTATTATTCGTAATTCACGATATTAGGTTTGCATATATTGTATATTATGACATATGCTACCTTTAGTAGATTACTAAAATCCTTAAAATATTCCTTCCTTCGGGAAGGCAGACTTGAGATCAGTTTATGAAACAAGGAGGCCTTAAAGAATCGAGGAATCCTTCATGGAGGCTTCCTCCACTCTTAAAATAAGGAAGAACTATGAATACGGGTATGTGCGCAGTCTACCAAGCATGAAACACGAAACATGGGACGGTAGTATTCATAGTCCGTTTTTATTTTAAAACCATCTTAAATATAATGTCTTAAAGGGCTCAATTGTGTATTTTAAAATAAAGTAAAAATTACAAAAATTAGCAATGATTATTAGGTATTGACTAATTAAATTATGAATATTTTAGTGAAATTGTTCACTATTATAATTTTCACCTCATTTCAAAACAATCGACCCAAAATATTAGTAAACAAAAATGTTAGTATAGTCCTTAAATTGACATCTTAAGATTGACTTAAGACAGTCTTAAATGTAAGAATCAACTATAAATACTAACCTGTTCCGCGTCATGAAGTTGGTACTGAATCTTTTCTTGCACGAGGAAAGATTTTGTACCAACTTCATGACGCGAAATAGGTCGGTATTTATACTCGATTCTTAAAGACTATCTTAAGATATCGTAAGGGTCTGAGCACAAGAATTGTCATAACACTTAAGCCCATGGCACATACAAAAACATAAGGCCGTAAGATATAATCAGTAAGCGAACTGCCCAATCACGGTAGAGACTGTAAGACCAATAACGAATCCAATCTTACAATATCCTTACTGATTACGTGTTATGTATTTCTATGTGCTCCCGGCTTTACTTAGACTTAAGTTGTAGACGTGAAAGCTTGTGCGTTACTTACGTCTACAACTTAAGTCTCTAAAGGTATATTCACACAAACTTACATAGTCGTATAAACATATGCATAAAGAAAATTATCCAATTACATTTTACGAGCGTCTTTATAGGATAAATGCAATTGGATAATTTTCTTTATGCATACGCTCATGCGCTATGCAAATTTGTGTATAATAAGTAAGTGTTACGACAATTCTTGTGCTCAGACTCTAAATAAATCCGAGGACTGTTATTAACATCTTAAGACATTATATTTAAGATGGTGTAGCGGATTGCTACATATAATGGATGTCGGTAAAAGAGGAAACTCACTAAGGAGGCCAGACTCGAAGCTATTGGTCGGCCGTGACGTTTCGTCTCGGTTCCACACTAGACTCATCAGTAAGGCGATGTAGTGGGAACCTGCCTTAGACGCCCTGGAACCAGTTTAGGTGGCTATTTAAGGCTATTAGGTGCTATTTAAGGCAAGCTCGCGTGATTGAGGTGCTTTCGCGAAACCGAGCGAATCCCGTCATCTCTGGTGACGGTCATAATTGTTTTAAAATAAAAACGGACTATGAATACCGTTCCATGTTTCGCATTTCAGTTGTAAACTTTGCGGAACGAGAAGCAGAGAAACGACAGAGAGCGCTAATTTTAGAGAGAAACGCTTGCAAACTGAGCACACTATGTAATTTTTTCACCATGGTAGAAAGTTGTAAACCCATGAGCGAAGCGATTTCACAGTTTAAGTTTAACTTTTCATAGCAGAAGTAGAGCAGGTTTTTGTTTTCAGTGAAAACGCATCGAATGAGCCTAATTTCATTAAAATTGGAGGTGAGGTAGCAGTTCTAAATAAATACTAATCAAAGTACATGTAAATAGCGCTACATTAATTCTGTGTGACAGATTTCCTAACCTCAATAGTCGTCAACTATAACGTTTTGATTAAGGTTGATGGCGCCATTCCCTCACTCGAGGAACACTCCGAAGAAAAAACCTATAACGTTTAATATCTCGGTTCGCGAGGCCGCGTTTTTCTATCAGATTCTTTCGTTTTGAGTGAAAACGTATTGAATGAGTATATTTTTATTAAGATTTTAGATGGGTGAAGGGGGGGGGGGTCTAAATAATTATCGTTTTTGACTATTGCTCTGGTAAAAATTTTTCTTATAATTTTTGTACGAATTGAAATTTTATACGAATTGAAAAAAAAACTTAGAAATATTCGAAAAGTTTATATCTTCTCTCAGAATTTTTCGTACAAGTGAATTCTGAAATATTCTGATATTTTCTCATCCATAATTTTTAAAAAATATTTTAAAATTTTTCAGAAATTATAATTTTAAAAAATCCTAGAAATCTTATAATATTTTGTAATTTTAATATATATGGAAAATTCTGAGACAAGAATAGATTTTCTGTGAAGTGTTTTAATTTGTATAAAAAATGTGAGAGTTATAAAATTATATAAAAATTCTGAAAAATTATATAAAACAAGTTCTAAGAAAAATTTTCATCTGAGTGTATATAAGCTAGGCGCTGCGTTTGGAAATATCACTTGAATGTCCCTGTGTATCATCTTATCCTCATTTAACATTGGCCTAGTTTACATTGTGCACTTGATATGGGTACTAACTAGTAACTTTCTATCGAATTATCTTAATTTTAAAGTTACGTGTAAAGATTGTATATACGATATGTGTATTCAATTAATCATTTTAATACATATTGTACTAATTTAGTATATCATTCTTTAAATACATCGCTGAAATTAAAATAATTTAATAGAAAGTTACTAGTTAGTACATGTATCAAGTGCACGATGTAAGCTAGGCGATGTAAATTGAGTGAATAATAAGGATAAAATGATACACAAGGGCATTCAGGTGTTGTTTCCAAACGCAGCCCTATATTGGGTGCTTTCCATTTGATGACAAATTGACACAAGTTGACACAAGCGTCGTTCTATCCTTGTTTGTTACATTCAGAGAGTGACAAAGATAGAATGACACTTGTGTCATTAAATGGAAAGTACCCATTATGTATTAAAAATCTATACCTATCGAATATCCAGCTTTGGCTCACAACTCTTGTTACTTATTAGAATTTTAAGTTTATTATAATAATTTTTACATTTAATGTTGATTATTAAATGATGTAACTTTAAACCCAATCTTACTTTAACATTACAAAAAAGTAATGGAAAAAAAGAAACGAGTTATTTATTTTCTAAGTAATGTTAATGGTAATACATTACTTTATAATACATTACTACAAAAAGTGACAGTAAGTAAAGTAACGCGTTATTTTTATGAAGTAAATGTTCCTAATCCTGAATATATACTAATAACACTATGTACGAATATGTTATATACGTAACATTTTTATAATTTGTAATAATATGATTACCTAAGTAATTTTTGTGCATATATCATGTTATATAATTTTTTCTAATATTTTTTTTTTTAGAATCAATAAGACAAATATTTTGTTTCTAGAAATTATTCAGCTAAATAATTATCAGGAAAATGGCTCAAGCACAAAGTGCAGAAATTATTGAATTGATGTCAGATGAAGACGAGAAAAAGACAAGAAAAGCCAAATCTAAAGGGTATAATAGTAATTGCGTCAATTTTAAATGTTGCTCTGGAGTAAATATGAAAGTGGCACCTTCCTTTGCATGTGCATTCTATGGGGTTTCACTCGAGAAGAAAAAGAAACGTATAATATGTAAAGAATGTTTTGATGCGGCTTTGCAACATCAGAAGGTAATTTTTTTTTTAATATTTGTTGCATTAATAAAAAGATAAAACCAAAATTAAATAAAAAATTAGCATTTTTGAGTTAATGAAAGGAAATTAAGCCTTTAAAAAAAGAGATTAATACATTTCGGTGGAAACATGACATGTTTGCTCATTTGCTTATATGGAAAAGTGTCACAATTCTGATAAGGTGTAAAATTTACTCTAAGAACATTGTTCAAATTATGGCAGTTTTAAAAAATTATTTATAAATATTTGTATGGGAATAAGTTTCCACCTTTTCTTAATGAAAAAGATGTATTTATTTAAACAAAACAATATAAAGTGAATTCACTCAAAGTATGCTCCATCGAAAGCGACAACTTTCTCCCACCTTTCAGGCTAATAAACGGATTCCTCAAAGGAAGAAATCTGGTTTTTTTAAAGCGTTCCATTCATCAAGCCATTTTTTGATGCCTTCATAAGAATTGAATCGTTCTCCAAAAAGAATCGACTGCATGGACCGAAACAAAGGGAAATCCGAAGGAACAATGTCCAATGAATACGGCGAATGGGACAGAATTTCCGACTTCACTCCTTCCAAATATTTCTTGACCGTTTTGCAATGTGTGGCCTAGCATTGTCATGTAACAGAATCAGCTTATCGTGCCTATTGTCGAATGAGTGCCAACTACTAGGCTCAAAAGCTTGAACACTTTTCAAATATATGTATTGCCGTTTTATCAAACACATAAACAGTATTAACGACATCTCTCTAATGAGCGGAAACTTATTCCTATATCCAATATACATTATAATTGAAAGTGAAATATGGAAAAAGGTGTTAAATCTAGAAATTGTGCATATTCACTATCCTAACTAACACATTCTAATTTAGAATTCAAAAAATGTTTTATTGAAAAGTTGCTAACTTTTAAATATATCACTTATCAATATGCAGCAATATAGTATGAGAATAAATTAAATGTTAATATAATACATTAAATGTAAGATATATATCGAATAATAATTGTTATCTTGTTTATAGCAATTGGTACAAGCCTTTGTAGAAAATAGATCACTATTAGATTGTTATTTTCCGGATCATACAATGGAAGTAGAAATTTCCGATAGCGATGATTCCGATGATGAGAAGAAAAAGGAGCTAGAGAAGGATAATAACGGTACATAAGTGTCTTTAATTATTTTTAATATTTATGACATTAAAAAAAAATCAGATTTCACAATTATCAAAAATATATAAAATATATAAAATAACGAATGTTTTTACCATTTTTTGCAGAATACATCCCGGAAGATGTACTTCTAGATATCAAGGATAAATTAAATGACACATTGTCACATATTTACAAAAAGTACAATGTGGAGCAGCATGCTAAAGTTGCATGTGAAACTTTGAAACAGAGATGGCAAGACATATGCGGTAAGACGAAGAGTTTCCAATTATTAACTAGATGAAAGCATAAGATGCATGTAAAAGTACAAACTTTTTATCTCTGCTTTTATTTAGATATAAGACTTGCTTTATATCGTATTATGCATTGACAGCGGCAAATGATTCTCTTAATACCGAAATACGGGAAATAATGCGTACTGTGGATAAATTGCGTAACAACTTATACGACGACTTTAGACCGCAAATTAAAATGCTCGAAGAATTGCAAATAAACGACGAAATTACGGAGGCTGTCCATCCGCTTGTAGCAACAAAAAAAGTAACACAAGTACGTGTTCCGCCTTCTTCACTGTTGCAAGATAATCAGCTAGAAGTTTTAGCGATTGAACCATCATGTACTAAGGAAATAATAATTCCTAATTTACCACCGACTGGTCCACTTCTTAAACGCTCTCCGGAGGTAGATGATATCGTTTATGTTATGAAAAGTCCAGTTATGCCATGGATTAAAGCAAAGGTTTGTAGAATCTTCATTCATCTATATTGTATTTTATCATACAAAACATTTCCTTCGCTTGTATTTTAATTAAAAAGGAGAAGAAATCAAACAAGATTCTAATACAAAGATTCTTCTGTAGGTACTAAGTATAGTTTCAAATCCATGGAACATTCGCGTGAGACTTATCCAGAAAAAGTATAATGCAGCGATCAAAACTGTCTCTGGCAAACTGCTAGCGACAACCGAACTGAGTAAAGTTATGATTCCAGTTGGAACACGAGTTGTGGCAATATTTCATGATGTTGTTTCTAATAATTACTACAGCGGAATAATTGCTGAGACACCAAAATCTATAAATAAGTATAGGTGAGCGTTTAAAAGTTTTCTTAAATGGTTTATTTATAGGAAATAATGATAGTAAGATATACAAATTTTTCCATGTGAGAATTATGCAAATTATGTATTGTAATATTATGTTACATATTTATTATTTATTACAGATATCTCGTATTTTTTGATGATGGTTACGCTCAGTATGTCGTACATAATGACATCCTATTAGTTTGGGAGACTTCGCCGCGCATTTGGGAGGATATTCCTAGCGAATCGCGAGAGTTTGTAAAAAAATATCTGGAATCGTATCCTGAAAGACCAATGGTGAAATTGCAACCTGGTCAAATAGTTAAGACTGAATGGAATGGTAAATGGTGGCTTGCGAGAGTCGTACAGGTCGATGCGAGTTTAGTGCAAATGCATTTTGACGCCGATAAGAGAACTGAATGGATTTATCGTGGATCGACTAGATTGGGTCCTTTGTTTCTCGAGGTACGGAAAGCCACTGCGAGGCAACAACTTCAACAGTTTGGCAATGTACATACTCGACATCGTATTCCTGCTCCGTCCAACGTAAGTGAACAAAACTTTGGAAAATTAGTTTAAAGAGGAATTTTAACAGTTTTGATTAATAATATTAAAATAGTATATATCCTCTGTTTACTTGTAATTTCCATAGAAAAATAATTTACCTTACGTTGAATATACATCCAACGTGGAAGAGGATGTTACACAACATCTACAAACGGAGAAAGCAACGGTTACTACAAGTGTGGCGTCTACTACACCATCCACTGCACTGCAACAGCCGCGTGCAGTAGCTAAAAAAAGTACTGCCAAAAGGCAAAATAATATAGATACTACAACGTACAATTCTACCGTGGAAACAAAACCGTCACATAGTATCGTTGTGAGTAAATTATATTAATTAAAGGAATACTGACATAAGCGTATTATTTCAGTGAAGGAGAGGTAAAAATTTAACTTCACACAAAACTCACACGTATTAAAATAGTTATATTAAAGTTAGTCTTTAATATAAGGATCTCGCCAATTTTCTTACAAGTAACGTATGAGCCACCAATTCGGCAATAAGCGTTTAATTTTTCATCGTAAAAATTTTCAAATAAGCCATTATGTAAGCTATAAATCTTAAGCCACAAGAAATTAATCACAGTCAAATGTCTGAGAAGAATAATCGATTATACTTGGTTAATTTCTTATGGTTTGAGATTTAAAGATTACGTAATAGCTTATTGTAAAAACCCTATTATATTACAACACTCAGGCTCATTTCTAAAAGCATAGTATTGTTCTTTTATTTTGAAGGCATTAAGCTTTTTATACATAAAAAATATAAAACTTATATAAAGCAAATGCTATAAATCGATAGAAGACACCAGAAGACAATAACAAATCTGTAATTTTCCCATTTTTATATGAAATTTTACAGACTTGCAGTCTCTTATTATATATATTTTAATTCTAGAAAAAGGATTTTTTAAAAAGCAATATCACTATGTTTTGCAGTGTCCCTGATGGAAATAAATCGTTAAGATCGTGTAATATCTATGAATATGATAAATTTTAGTTATTTCAGCGATTTCGGTAATTTGTTTCCATCACGAGCATCTTAAAAAAAAAATAGATATTGTTATGTAGTTGACATTCACTTCTTTAGAGAGCGGTAGAGTGCAAGACATTTTATGGTAACAGGCAAAACGGCTTCTGCACACTGGACGCAGAAACACTTACCGCACAGTAAAATGTGACGTAGTAGTCAATAAGCTTACAGGTCCTAACATGTTCATTAGTTACCGTGTCGTATTTTGCCACGTAGCAAGCGTTTTCATTTCAGCGTCCAGCCAGTGTACAGCTCAGTTGAAGAAGCCAAAACTGCTAAAAAGCTGTCATGTCCTCTCTCAAATTTCTTTTTACGAATACATACGAAAAGTTATTACAAAAATTATGTTCGATCGATAAAAGAAATACTAGTATCGCTTTTAATAATCCTAAAAACTTATCTCATACTTTCAATAATTTTTAATTTTTTAAATGTAAGAAGATTTATGAAAAATATCTTAAATTTCTTCAGATTTTGTTAGTTAATAATTTTTTTCAAAAATTATTGTAAAATCTTATAATATTTCAGAATTCATATATGTAATATGTATAAGAAATTCGAGAAAGACGTTGCTTTCTCAGTATTTCTGAAAAATGTTTTATTTCATGCGAAAATCTGAGAAATTTTATTAAAAAATTTTATTATAAAATTATACAGACATTTTTAAAAAAATTGGGAAATCCATATATGATTAATTCTAAGAAAAATTTTTGCCAGAGAAATTGTACAATTATACAATTTCTCTCTCTCCCACCCCTCTCCTTCTCTCTCTCTCTCTCTCTCTCTCTCTCTCTGCATATATTAGCATTATAATTAATCAATATAATATTAATTTAGTGTACTGTTCATTTTTTTAGTTTTATCATACACAGAGGAAATACGAGCCGAAGAAATATGTTGCCCACAAATGTGGGCCAAAATGTATTAAGGGTATCAAGGTTTCGCATGATGACTTAAAAGGGCTTTCTCCACTCTCTATTCCACTTTTGTGCGGCTGGCATCGTCAACTTTGCAAATTCTCTAAGGGCAAGAAAGTTATATTATATCAGACACCGTGCGGCGTCAGATTGCGAAATATGGAAGAGCTACATCGTTATCTCCTCGTTACCAATAGTACATTATCTGTCGATCTATTTGATTTTGATTATTGGGTGCGCGCTTTCGCTGACTTCGTTGTAGAAAAATGTTTTATCAACATCAAGGTAAGTTGTCAAAATCAAAATATAAAAACTTATCTAATGACATAATTGATAGATTAATATGAACAAAAACTACTACTATAATAATTCTCGCAGATATTAGAATTTCATATATTGTGTGTTGTGATATATTAAAATAATATAGAAATTACAGAAAATTATATAGATATATTAAAAATATGAAAATATGACTTCATATTTAATATGATTTCATATTTAAAAGGATCTCAGTTATGGCGTGGAAAATGTGCCGATACCATGTGTAAATGACTTGGATCACACTCAGCCGGATACTATAAGATACACTACACGTCGGGAGCCAACGGAAGGTGTTTATCTAAATCTAGATCCTGCATTCTTATGTAGCTGCGATTGCGAAGACGATTGTCAGGTATAAAATCGTACAATGCCGCGCGTAATAACGTGAATTTACGCATTATTTTGCTTTACTGTAATGTACACGTAGGATAAAGAGAAATGCCAATGCTGGCAACTAACGATACAAGGGGCAACTTTGGGAGGAAAAATGCCAAACAGCGCTGTTGGTTATATTTATAAACGCTTGCCAGAACCGGTGACCACAGGAATTTACGAATGTAACTCGGGATGCAAGTGTTCCGTAAAAACATGTCTCAACAGAGTGGTACAGCATCCGCTCAGATTAAAATTGCAAGTGTTTAAAACAGGACCGCGTGGTTGGGGTATAAGATGTCTCAATGATATTCCTCATGGCGCTTTTATCTGCATTTACGCAGGAAGATTACTTACCGAACAGGTACGGAATACGGATAATGATACCAATCTCAATTCTTAAACTTGTCTATCTATTTCTATTCATTTATTATTTTATATCTGCTTTTTTTATTTTGTATTATATAGGGCGCAAACGAAGGGGGTAAAAATTATGGTGACGAGTATTTGGCAGAGTTAGATTATGTGGAGGTGGTAGAAGGTTTCAAGGAAGGTTATGAAAGTGATGTTCTCGAACCGGAAATATTAATGTCACCTACAGAAGATGATAATAAGAAAAAAACTACTGATGTAAGCGACGAGGAAGAGGATAATACAAAGGAAAGCACTAATGACTCGGACGAAGATTTTAATATTGATAGCTATGTGGCTTCTTGCAATAATGATTTATTAGAAACTACTGCGGAATCTTCGTCCATTAGGTAAGTTGTGTTCTATATTATAATACTAACTTACGAAACATACTTTATTTTATTTAAAAAATATACTTAGCGTGAAACACTATCATAATTGCACGTCTCTTAATATGAGTATATTATACATAATTACTAATTTCTTAGACTATTGTTATTGCATGAAATATTTAAGAATCTTTTTTTTATGATTATTATAACAATTATCTAGACTATATATCTAGACTATCATGTATAAATTTGTGTAAATGAAAAAAATTACTAAAAGAGCTTTATGATAACAGAAAACGTCTGAGAAAACGGAAAAGACACGAAATAGACAGTCAACCAGATGTATCTGAAGAAAACAGCGATGATGAAAGCATTACGAGAGGTTTGGAAAATACAGCAAAATCATCCACTAATGAAAATCAGGATATAATTAATATCAGTGATGACGATGATAGTAGAAATGACGTAAGAAGAGAGCCAAGTAGATTCGAACCTAATTTAGAACCAAACCAAATAGAAAGACCGACGTTCAAGTCTGTGAGAGATTATTTCGGTGAAGACGAAGCCGTTTACATTATGGATGCTAAAACGACTGGAAATATCGGCCGTTATTTGAATGTAAGTGACAAAAGATTACAAGGCATTTAATTTTCTATTTTTTTCTATCATTTAAAAAAATGATCTTTGAATTTTTCAAAAAATATTTTAAACTTCACGAAATTACTTAACATCCTTAATCATGTGACTTGATATTTTTGACATATGAAATACATACATTTATTTTAAAATATTTCATATATAAAAATCTAGAATTAGATTTTTTATGAATTATATAGATGTATCATGTTGCTAATTAGTACAATTTCTTCAATTTCAAGTTTATGAATTGTAATGTTTAATATAAATCATTCTTATACACATCAAAATTATCTTTCAGCACTCTTGCGATCCAAATGTATTTGTACAAAATGTGTTTGTCGATACACATGACGTGCGTTTTCCATGGGTGGCTTTCTTCGCGTTACAATATATAAAAGCTGGACAAGAGCTTACATGGAATTACAGTTATGACGTAGGAAGTATACCGGGCAAAGTGATCATTTGCAAATGCGGTGCAGCTAATTGTAGAGGCCGTCTTCTGTGAACTATGCATTTTATGGTAATAAATTTTGTTTTTTGTATAAATAGAATTTGTTTTCTTCAGCAAAGTCAACAATTGATATTACATAAGGCATTATCTTTATCAAAAAAAGTTTATGATACAAATGAGCAAATACACGAAGACATGAAACATATATTTATTTTAAAACATTTCATATATAAAAATCTGCGATTTCATTTTTTATGAATTCTGTAGATGTGTCATATTGTTAATTAGTATAATTTCTCCAATTTCATGTAGATATTTAAATGTAATTTTATACATGAAAAAATATATTTCTCTTTTCCTTTTTTTACTTCCTTTTTGAAATATGATATTGATTGGTTACAGAAAAAGAGAGCAGTGTTCATAACAATAATGTATTGTATTTGCTTATTTTGATTGTACATTCTTAGCATCCATTAGACACGTTATTAGCACGTTGTTAGCATTACAAACATACTACTTTTTTTATCGCAATTTATACATACATCGTTCAAAATTCAACTCAATACACAGGTATTTTTCAAGGAATATTTATAGCACTTTGTTTAAGAGTACAAGGACTCTTAGGAGTCCATCGTCGCCACAAAAATATCAAATTCAATATGGAATATGCTTTATGACATAAAAATGTATAAAAGTTTTCAGGATTTATAAATTAATAACAAACAGTATGTACCTTATAGATCAAAATATTTAGCAAAATTATATTTTGTGTGCGTGTATGTGTGTACGTGTTGTGTGTGCGTGTGTATGTGCGCGCGCACGGGTATGCACGCGCTCCATGGAAGGGTCCCGTTAGCGCATATTGCGATAGCACACATCCACTCACATCAGCCGGTAACCTTTTCTAGTAACCTTTCACTGCTTTATCAATAAGAATATTTTATTTTAAATTGGCCAGTTAGCGATGTGTGTCAGGATCCTCCCTGTGTACACGATTATTTAATGTGATTCTTTAGTAAAGTACTAAAATTTAAGATGTTTCACCAGGGTTTGCTCACCCAAAATCATTAATATCTGCATAATTTAGATAAAATATTAAAATTATATGGATATCTTAATGAAATAGTATGAAACATATAATAGTATGTGAAAATGATGAAATAAAAAGAAGTTGATTCTTGTACAATTTGTTCTTGTGACAATTTTGCATCGTCGAGTTACAATGTACACTGTAAGCGAAGTTTTATAAAGGAAAATTTGTAAAAAAGAAAGATGAAGAGAAAAGAGAAAAATTATTCCAACCTGCAATAAAATCGAGAGTTGCATCTTTATCAAAGGAAAACAAGATTAGGTTATGTTACTTGATTTTTGCCATTTCAACTCTTTTAAATATATTTCCAAAATTAATTGATCTTTTATTTTTAATTTTTGTTTACCATTACAATCGTAATTTTTTGAACTATTATTATTTTGCTTTTTAGAAAAATCTGTAGTAAGTATATGTGCAGTTATTCAAAGAAATAGTTATTCTAATCCTTATCTGTCACTAACAATAAATTATAAACGTTAAAAATTACATTTTCAACATTTTTTTTCTTTCATTTCATTGTTAATCTACTCTAGAATTTTGCACATGTCAAGTTCGCTACTTCGACTTCATTATATAAAGAAATTTGGCATTTCTATGGTAACTTGATTTACTAAAGAACCACCTTAAACTAAATTTACTTTCGTAACTTGTTTCAGCTACAAAAGAATAATATTTTATTATGATAAATCTATAACTTATATGTAGAATATATATTTAGAACCATGGAGAATTATTGCAAAAAGGACATGAGCTCTTCATTATACAATCTCTCGACATGCAGTACATTATTATAAAACAGCATCCATGTACCTATCTTTATTTAATTTAGAGTGCTTAAATATACGACATATTCTAGTCATTATAGACAAAAAATCAAAACAAAGCTGATAGAATAGTCTCTCTCTCTATAAGGAGGAACATTAACATACCAAAGTAACAAAATTAGAATACCGCATTTTGTTTGGCTTTATGCTAGTGGAGTTTCAGGAGCTGTTTTATCTCATCTTTCTCGGCTGCGTCCAGATAGCTTGTGCCATCTGGCGTTAAACCATCTGGTTTAGCGCCTTTTTCCAATAGCAATTTTACACAGTTCGTGTGTCCCTCCCATATCGCTGCCAACAACGTTGTGATTCCATGCTTATCTGTAGCCTGCAAGAAATATACTTATCTATTGCACTTAATAATAAACACGGGGTGTTCTAAAATAAAACGCTCCAGAATGTTAAAAACTAAATCCTGATAGGAAAAAATGTTTCATGGGCTTTTTACAATAAGCTATTATCTAAGCTTAAGCCTTAAGGAATTTTTAACTATATCCTAATAGCAAAATGTTAGCAATTGCGCACAAATTGACAGCAAACTCGATCAGATTTTTACAAAACCGTAGCCATCTGTGTCTTAGAACACAATCATAATCTGACAGCAGATTGTGAGCAGAAACCGAGCAAAATCTGTTATTTTCATTTAAATTAATCTGATTTTTTATAGGAAATTTTCATATACTAGTGTGACAACTGGAAACAATCAATACAGTTTTATTGCTAAAATATTATTGATTAGCTTCACATTTCAAAATACATATGAGAAAGTTATAAAATAATCAATAAAATACTCAGAGATTCAGAAAGCACATTATGAAAGAGCTTTGGAATCTCTAGATTAAAACTTAGATAATGGCTTATTATAAAAAGTCCATCAGACAAAAATTATGATTTAAAGGGGGACAAATGATAAAATTAATTTTCAAAAAAATTAATTTTTTTAAGATCACATCTTTTTTACTCTATTTTTTTTTAATTTAAATAAAATATGATTTTTTTTACATATGATTTCTCTAATTATTTTGTATGAAAGTATTAAAGTAAGTATGGACGATACGCATATCGATACGCTAAAAATTATTTGGAAATCGCCCTTTGATGTAAAAAGGGACGATTTTTTAAACAAAAAGATTGATTTAAACTAGCTTCAAATATGGTTTCCAATCGCTATTTATTTTATGATATTCTAACATTTATATTAACATAAAAAGTTAAATATTTCTTATTAACTATTAATTTTTTTATAATTATATCTAATATTTTTTAAATGCAGAGATTAATGAGATCAATCACTTAGTTTAAAGAAAATATTAATTATGCAGATATACAGGCCATTTTCCGATGTCCTTGGCCTTGACATATGTTATCAAGGTCATTACCCTGAGTGGTCTTCGATAGGTTTTAGCCGTCGCTCGTTTTTCATTAAAAAATTATTCACAAAAAAGTAAGAAAAAATAACGTCTTATTTTTGCTATATATATAATATTAAAAACTATTCCATACCCTTTCTTGCTTATAATGCTTACGTAATGGCTTTCCACTCAAGGCGACTCCCCACTTCCCCCCTCCTGCTTAGGGGCGCACGAATTTCCACGCAAAGCGAGTTTCATCTCACCTCCTCTCTATAACCCAGTACATAGAGTGTCAGAAAATTATGTAACATTTATGAGATTTTTTATTGATAATTTTTTAACGAATGGCGAGCGACGGCTAAAATTTGTTCAAGGTCACTCAGGATCATGACCTTGATATGACATATAGTATGTCGAGGTCATCGAAGTGTGGTCCGTATATCTGCAATTATTAAGAAAACATAGTTACTTAAAAAAAAATGTAATTGCATATTGTATTGCATAATTTTTTTTAATGAGTGTGTATTTTCTTTAAACTTATTGATTTGTCTCATTTTATACATAAAAATATTAAGGCATAGTTAATAAAAAATGAATATTTCATGAAATATTTAATTTTTATGTCAATATATATGTCAGAACACAGCATAACTCGAAAACTATTGATTTAGGATAATTCTACCTTAATATTTTTTTATATGCAGAATAATTAAAGGAATTGAATTATATAAAAAAATTATATCATTCCATTAAAAAAAGTTACCTCCATTTATTTAAATGGAATGATATAGTTTAATAGGTGACCTCCATGTGATCTTCAAAAGTCAATTTTTCTCGAAAATTGATTTTATCATTACTTAAGGAACAGATTTTCAAAATGCGTTTTGTTCAAAATTTGTAATTTTCAGAAAACAAAAAAGAAAGAAACTCCACACACAAGAAAATTACACACTTTACGGAAAATACCAATCAGTAGAATGTGAAATATTAAACGAAATTGCTAAACAATTGCTAAAAATATTAAACAAATGCATTTTGTTTGTCTTTAGTTAAAAAACATAATCGAAATGTCTACGTTTATTCAGCCATATACAGGGCAGGTAAAGCCGGAATTTTTGTAAGTTGTCGTTCTTGAATTCAGTAGGCAGCATTGGAGTAGAAAAGCGAAGAAAACGAACATGTCAAGGTCAACAATCAATCGAACAGTGCGCGATGATGTGCAGATAAAATCTTTTGTCTTAAAGAGCAACGTGCCCTACCCTACCATTAGTTCCACGATTTGTGGCCCCCATCTAGCCCAGACTGCAATCCCCTGAACTACTACGTTGAGGCAAAGGTAAATGTAATATTTCACAATATGAAGGCTGCTCTAAAAACATCTATTAAGAAGGTGATGACCAACATGGACAAGGAGTTGAAGCACGCATGCAGTTCATTCAAGTCTAGGCGAGCGAGTCGTGGGCGCTGATGGAGGATACATCGAATAATTTGATTAATCATATTATTTGCTGCATATGTACCAAGTTTTGTACAAATAAATTTATTTTGTCCTTGTATTTTCATGATTTTTCTTATGGATCACATTTTCTGGATTTACCTGCACGGCCCTGTAAATTAACGATGAAAAATGCTTTCTGAACATCTTAGAGTAGCTTACTGATATCTGACACATAATATGAGTTTTAACATTCAACACTACGCCATCTCTAATTAAAAAAATGAAATTTTAGACAAAACGCATTTTAAAAGTCTGCTCCTCATTTGTCTCCTTTCAAATCATATAACTTTTGTCTGAAACATTTTTGTCTACTGGGTTGAATTTTCAACACATTCTGTGTTTTGTAGATCCTATATATGTATACCTTGAATTGTATAGTTGAACCAGAAAAATTATCATCAAAGATAGAAAATTATTTCATATAATACGATTACATGACGTACTATTATGTATTTAACTGCAATACAATTATTCATTATTCTGCCTTGGTCTAAAGGTTTAGGACGCTCGTATGGAATACAAGAGATCCGGGTTCGACTCCTGACCGAGGTAATATTTTTCACAATAAATTTATTCACAATTTTTCAGCATATTAACATCTTTTTAATAGGATATCTGATTGAGCATTAAATTATTAAAATTGCTTATCAATTTAATTCGTGATATTACGTAGTTTAATTGCGTTTATAAGTCCGGAACACGAAGTAAAAAGGAGATCAAACTTAAGCGGCTAGTTACGAAAAGTTGGGCTTGATTTCTGGCTTCGGAAAAGCACTGTATGAAAGAACAAATTCGAGCGCTCCTGTCAACATAGAGGATTTAATAAATATTTTTTTTCTCATTTTCCTATAATTCTGTAAATTTGTGTATTTTCATGCGTAGAATATATTCTGAGGAGGAAAGTTGTCACTCAAGTCCTGTTTTATTTTCTTTTTAATTTTAAAGTTTTTTGATATCGGTAAATTAAAAAACGATAATTTAATGATAATTAAACACATTGAAATCAGCGCCTTATAGATCACAGTAAGATGTTGAACTACTGATTTAATATACATTCAATAAAATTGAAAGTATATAATTAATTTTTCAGACATAAATTGAGAGCCGATGAAATTATCGGATTCACACAATAAATCTGAAATTAATAAATCCCCCCAAATTCTTCCCAATCTTAAAAACTGTAATAATTTTATTGCGAAAAAATATTGCCTCGGCCGGGAGTCGAACCCGGATCTCTTGCATTCCGTGCGAGCGTCCTGAGCCTTTAGACTACCGAGACCTTAGCAACACTCTTCGCAATAATCGACATATATAGAGAGAATTACGCATT
>NW_017304800.1:184161-187770 GCF_001594115.1 Trachymyrmex septentrionalis
AATGCGTAATTCTCTCTATATATGTCGATTATTGCGAAGAGTGTTGCTAAGGTCTCGGTAGTCTAAAGGCTCAGGACGCTCGCACGGAATGCAAGAGATCCGGGTTCGACTCCCGGCCGAGGCAATATTTTTTCGCAATAAAATTATTACAGTTTTTAAGATTGGGAAGAATTTGGGGGGATTTATTAATTTCAGATTTATTGTGTGAATCCGATAATTTCATCGGCTCTCAATTTATGTCTGAAAAATTAATTATATACTTTCAATTTTATTGAATGTATATTAAATCAGTAGTTCAACATCTTACTGTGATCTATAAGGCGCTGATTTCAATGTGTTTAGTTTGAAAATGTTAGATCCTGTCAATCGTTGTTAATGATAATTTATGACTATGCACGAATGTATATATATTTTTCAATAAATATTTATGCATTTACTATTTAATCAAATAAAATGAAATTTTATACAAATTGGACTTCTGCATTAAAAATAAAATTTGTGTGCATGTGTATTCCGTACGCGTTATCATATAATATGTACTTTCAACTTTTCCCGCAACGGCACTAAAATCGCATCGTCTTGATTTTCCATGCCATGTGTTTTCCGAAGCCATGTTTCGAGTCCATGTTTCATTCTCGAATTTAATCTCCTCCTTTTTACTCTGTGATCCGGAAAATCAATTCGGTACGCAATTCGAATGACTACAAATATAGTACATATGCAAGTACATATATAGTAATTTAGATTAAATTATTTAAGCATTAAAGATCTAGTTTTGACCGTTACGGCCATTACTTCTATTTCTTATTGAATTTTCCAATGCACGGTCCAGTAAAAATTCTTATTGAATATTCATACTCTTGCTTTTTCAAGTATTATAATTAATTGTTAATTATTAAATCTTTGTGGTTATTACTAACATTAGCATTTGCTCCTTTCTCCAATAAATATCTGACAACTTCACTTTGACCATAATCTGCTGCATAATGTAGTGGCGTTCTTCCATCGATCATTTGATTTACGTCAATGTTCTAAAAACGATAACAATGACAATTAGACAGTGAAGTAAACCAAAATAAACTGAAGTAAATTAACAGTGAAATATTGTAATAACTATACACAAATAGTAAAATGCTACAATAAAAAATATTGTAAAAAAATTGTGTTATAAGAATATTTAAATAGTAAAACTAATAGCTTTTTTTTCACTGGGAAAACTAGTGCATACTGAGTGCAATTGAATGCAATTTCACATATATTCAGTATTGACAAATAATTTAATTCTTAATTATATTTATAATATATTCCCTATTGTCATGATAATCTCATAATCTTAAAAGAATTAAAAAATATCTGAATTAATTTGTATTTGAGGGAAACCTAAACACGATTAATTATATGTAAGCACTAAACATGGTGTATGTAGGATAGATCTAGACACCACAGACTTCTATTATTACTAGACTGCTAACTTGTCACTTTTCCCTATATAAAAGTGACTGTGTTCCGTTGCACGCATAATGTGCATGAGATATCATTTTATCGTTGGGAACTTTTCAAAATGCAATACTGTGCGACACCCCATCCCTATTTAACATTAGTGAACAACAAGGATGCAACGATTCACAGTGCCACACCGTGTATCTCTTGTTGGAAAACTCCCCTTGTTGTTGCAGAGTGTTAAATAAAAATAAAATGATACATCATATGCATGAACATCACGCATTAAG
Source organism: Trachymyrmex septentrionalis (assembly GCF_001594115.1). Taxonomy (NCBI): domain Eukaryota; kingdom Metazoa; phylum Arthropoda; class Insecta; order Hymenoptera; family Formicidae; genus Trachymyrmex; species Trachymyrmex septentrionalis. Next base: position 185,892 of record NW_017304800.1, read on the forward strand.
GTACACAGTAGCTAATAGCCTACCGAGCACACGTATTAAGTATCATATCTGTACCAAATCATTTGATACGCTTAGTATAAACATTGGCGGATTATTTTGGTCTGATACTTCTGAATCACACCCTTAGAGCCAGTTGTTTCACCTTTTGGTAAATTTTACCTGTTGGGTAAGTAGAGAGATTATCCAATCACATGCGCGGACTTACCTCACAGGTAAAATTTACCAAATTTTTCAAGAATCAATTTGCAAAATCCGACTCTGTACGAGCCTTCCTAGTAATATAAAAAATAAATCCCAACAGGTTTCATAAAGAAATAATATTTCTTCGAGAAGAAAAATGAGCATAACCTAAGTCATCAGAACTGTACGTTCTGCTACAACTGATTGCTAATCATAGAGAAACTTTTTACATTGAGTTGAACAAAAAAAGATAATAGGTTTTCTTGTCTTTGTTGATGGCATTGACAATTCTCGCCTTCGGTATGCCGAGAGTAGCCGAGAGCGAACTAGACAGCATGAGACAACCTGATGAAAAAACCCTCTTTCGATCTGTCACGCTTGATAGAAACGATCGAAGACCGAAAACGCTTTCTCAGCAATTTCAGCCGCTTGGCGTGTATCAATATAAGAAGCGGAGGGCATTCGAGATAACATACATGTTTTAATATTTTAGTAATCATACACCCCTCCTATTAACGTACAATAACAAAAATAATTTCAAAACGCAATAGTTTATGAGATATTAATTATTTACGATTTTTTATGGGAGTTATATACTGCATAATAACAGTCTGTAAGAATTCCATGTGGTCGTGTGCGTAAGGTGCGACCATGTGGTCAATATGTTAGAGATCCTACGTTTTAATTCTACTTTTTTTTTCCTTTTTTCACATATTTTTTCTGAAATCAAGTTATTAATAAACATATTAGGGCGAGCATATTTTTATATAATTATTGAATTTATACGTGTACTTTTAAAAGTTTTAAACCTACAACCAAAATATAGTCAAATGTTAGAAAAAATATAGATAAAATTATTAAAATCATTAGAGGTTGGACATAATATAAATAAATTAATTTATTAAATCTTCATTGTCAGTGAGTAGTAAACAGTTCAAATCGGACCTACACTTTGTTGAAAAGCGAGAAAAATTGGAATCATGAGTTAAAGACATTATTTATAATTACGTTATATGAAATTAGATGATGAAATTAACTACTTTATTTTATCTCTTTCTCGGTATGCTATTCTTGTTTTACATCTAATAAACAACGACGATGGAATAACAGAAATAGCGAATGTCTTCCTGAACGCATTCGTCAATTTTAATTTCTATTTAAAAGTTGTTTTGTTTGTGAAAATAATTTCAGTATTCAGGAGAGTGGCTTTTTAGAGTGGCTCAACATAAATAAAAGCACGTGTAGCGAGATAAAAAGCTAATACGAGGGGTGTTCAAAAAGTAAGTTTCCCTGCTCCGGGAAAAAAGCAAAACATAATTTTTAGGTTAAAGTAACATATGTATTTATTGTTTGACTTATAAACTATTTTTCTACATAGTCCCCTTGGACTTGAATACATTTTTTATATCTGTTCTGAAGCTTTGACAAACCTTGTTTATAAAAATCCGTGCCCTGTTTTTTAAAGAATAATTTAACAAAGTCTTTCACTTCATCATTTGAATTGAAGTGATGGCCACCCAAACTTTCCTTTAACTTAGGAAAAAGAAAAAAGTCACTTGGTGCGAGATCTGGAGAGTAGGGTGGGTGATCAAAAATTTCCCATTTGAATTTTTCCAGTAAGGTTTGTGTTTTTTTTGCTGAATGAGGCCGTGCATTGTCGTGAAAAAGCAACACTTTTCTCGATAATTTTCCAGGACGC
>NW_017304800.1:187870-214058 GCF_001594115.1 Trachymyrmex septentrionalis
TTTATAAACAAGGTTTGTCAAAGCTTCAGAACAGATATAAAAAATGTATTCAAGTCCAAGGGGACTATGTAGAAAAATAGTTTATAAGTCAAACAATAAATACATATGTTACTTTAACCTAAAAATTGTGTTTTGCTTTTTTCCCGGAGCAGGGAAACTTACTTTTTGAACACCCCTCGTATTTTATAATAAAAGCACAGTATAAACTAAATTAAACATTGAATTAATTAATCAACATTTGGTTATGTAATGTATGAAGAAGTTATTGTTAAATTAGGAATTACTCTGACACGAAGCATTTTTACTGTTTGGTCTATTTGAATATAATCTTTTCATATAATCTGCTATTAAATTGAATTTTCTTATATTATAATTAATTAATTTTTTATATGTACACATAGATGTACTTCAGAACATTTTATTTTGGCTAAGGTACATCAATCATTTGACTTTATATAATGTAATTATAAAAACTTTAATTCATGATTCCATTTTTTTGCATTTAAACAAAGAAATAGTTTTAGTTTGAATTTTTTACTACTCACTGACACAATGAAGATTTAATTTATTTATAATATTTATTTATATTGTGCCCAACCTCTTATACGATTACTAAAATTTATTAAAACTTATCTCGAATGCCCTTACTCGTATACTGATATACACCGAGCGGCCGAGATCGAGAAAGCATTACCGGTTTTCAGTCGCTTGTACAGCGACCACAGTTTCGCTCTCTTTCGCTGTCTCGTTCGCTCTCGACAGGAATCATATTAGTGTTCGTATGTATATGAATACAGATAAGAAGATGGAGATTATATTATCTGAAATTGGCAGCCTTGAATCCAGAGCTTCAAGGTTTTACCACGTGAAGTCTCCAAAGTTAAATCAGACTTGGCCCGTCACTCCTGTCGACCTTTAATCGGGTTTAATAACATCCGTAGTTATGAAATTAGCCAATTACAATCGTTTTATTCTTTCTCCGAGGAAAAAATACGATTGATCAATTTTATAATGGATGTTATTAAACTCATAGAACTTATAGTAATGGAAGAAGAATAGCCTATCCAATGAGTGTCAGTAAGACTGAGAGACATAAAATATTTTTGCCCTACTCACAAGAGAACACAACCAAGTGAATCTCTCTGATTTAAATGAGTTTTTAGTATGTTATTGTATGGAAAAAAATAGGAGACACGTATTTTTTTATACGTGCTGAGTCGCATGTTAAGGAAATGAAATCCTTTCTTGAAAATAATCGGTTTTTTCCTTGCAGATTGAATATCGAAACTATGAAAGATAAAGAAAAATATTTTAAATAAAAAGTGAATGGTTGCAAGAATATTTTGTTACGTCGCGTCGCTTGAGATTTTCTCCGGTTTTAAGGTCAATGCATCTAAGTAATTTACCCGGGGATCGGAGATCAGGTTGTGCGGTTAAGGATATTCGCTGGGAGGAATTGGATAATTGGAAGGGTGATTTTGAACCCGGTGCCAAAAAGATTACGGAGTTTATAGGCGAATCTGCGGGGATCGGCCTTTTGAATGTCCTTGTAATTAGGAAACGCGAGGTTGACTTCCAACCGTTTGAGGGAATATGTATAATATTTGCGCGGGGTGAGTCTTGCGGGTTTTTTTGGTCTAGGAACTGCGCTAATTTTTGGAAATAGGGGAAAGGATCGTGATTAGAAATGAGAGCTGTTTTAATTTGAAATCTCAATCTCTTTTCTTGCTGTCTTGATCCGTCTTCAGTTGGCATGGAGGTAGCGCAAAGAAATTAATGATTCGAAGGAGTGTCGTAAGACGGGGATCACGCTATTGGCAGCGACAGTCGTAACAGTCCTTCGAATATAAGATAATTATGAATATTCCGAGGAAGCGATATAAGACGGGGGCCACGCTATTGGCAGTGACAGTTACAACAGCTCCTCGGATACTCACGTATATATATATATATATATATATATATATATATATATATATATATATACAGTTTAATAAGACGCAGAACAGAGATTCAGGTTTCGGCCGATTTAGTTTAGTTTTCTCGTTTAATGAATAAGACAAAACAAAGGAAACAAAAAAAACAATGATTATGTCGGACAAGTATTATTTTTGCTCTTTTATGCGCTCGTTCTTTCTCTCTGCTCGTTCCTGCTTTTGGCAGGTCCTTTTATATTTTGGAAATGAATGTGGGAGTATTCCTTCAGGACCAATCAATGCTCCTCAAGATTTGGTAGAACCTATACTCGCGCTTGTTTCCTTAAGGCAGCAAGGCTCCGCGTAAGCCCTCCCAGCTCTACAAGTTTAATCTTAAGATAATAGTTGAGAGTTTTAATAATTTATAATAAAAGTTCGATTTTACTCAACTAACATCCTTATGCGAGGTGAAGTAATGATATATTTTTAATTGGTTTTAATTTTATAAAGAAAAAGGGAAAGAAAAAAAGAAAAATAAAAATATTCATCCTCGCATTCGGGAAGGTCTTAATATATACTATTATTTACTTATATATACTACAATATTAATATATAATACTACTTAATATATAATACTACTTAATTATTAAGCATATATGTTATTGTTTAGTTATTTTAGAAAAAGGAACCTTCAAAAGAAAAGGGAAGATTGTAGAATAGATATTCTTTATCTACATATGTGACGCGTGAGCTATCTATTGGTTTGAATGTTTAAATAAAGGAACTAAATATGCCCTGCTATAAAAAGGAAAAGAATTTTACAATATATAAAAGATATGATAAGTTTCGAAATAAAGATAAAATAGGGACAAAATATCAAAACTAAGACGAAATACTAAACTAGAGATAAAATAAAGGTATAAATCGTATATTTATAATAAGCAAAGAGAGAATTTTATCGGGATGTAACAACTTCATAACTATAATAAAAAAAATTTATTTATTTGTTTGTTTATTGCATACCCTCACTCCCATCCCTAAATTTCAAAAATTTTTTAATTTTTATAATGATAAAAATTAAAGAACATTTTACGCTGAAAACAATGACCTGTAATAAAGTCATGTTCCGCAAACGCATTTTTAGAATATGAATGAAAAACACTTTATATACGCGCTCCATGAGTATCCGTCTGATACCATTGGCTACTCGAGATAGCGTTGAATGAATAGTCCAGTACGCATCAATATCGCACTAGCTATTATAATAAGAGCTTTTTACAATAAAATGTAATAATAATAATAATAATACTAATAATGATATTAATAATAATACTAATAATAATAATAACAGTAATAGTAATAGTGACTTTTTTTGTTAAACTTTCGAAACCAATCAAATATTTTTGATAATATACATATATACAAATGTACCTCAGGCAATTAAAATCAAAGTATGAATAAAAATATTATTATTTTCGTAAAATATCGTTCATTTTGCAGTGTCCGTCGTATTCAATGTTAACATGAATAATGTATTGACAAAACATTGCGTCTTATTATTGCAACTATGTAATAAATATAGTTGATTACTACCAGTTGCTGTAGTAGTGCTGTATGCAATAGTGAAAGTTTCACTATCTGTTCTTGACATGAACATAAGTATAAAAGGTGCAGCTCGTCGTAGGAAATTCGCAGTTTCGATTTGATTTCGATTAATAAGTACTATCTCGTTGTGAGTAATACGGAGCTCTATTAATAAGTGTTTACTGTTAAAGTTTTTATTGCTTTTTATATTTTTTTACTTTGAAATTTTTTTTAAATGATTTTTTGAAATGATTATATACGTTTTATTTCCTTTTTTTATTTAACTATTAGGATTTGATGAAACAGCATATTTATAATTTGATTACAATATTTAAAATACTTGTAAATAGTAAGACGACATTTCCATGTACAAGATTGTTTTTCGCTCGTTCAATAAATTTTTTTGAAAAATAACCGATAAGAAGATATCAAATTTATTATGAAATAAACATTAAAAACTTTTTTTGTTTCTCTCTTTCTTTCTAATAATTATTATATTGGAAATAGACATGTAAATAATATTTATAAGTTTTAGGAAATAAATGCGGTTTAATTCACGAAACGTAATAATACTGCTGTCTGTAGTATTTATTGCCTTGGACTTCCCAGAAAGTCCTATAACATCAGAAGAAGTTACGATGGAGAGAAAAATGGAAAAGAACTGTATGAAAGACTACTATGAAACCGAAAAAGAAGAATCGTTGAATTTTTTAAACTTGTATGAGATGTACAAGAAGCACAAGAAATAGAACTCGTAAATGAAGAAGAAAATTACGCATGCAATGTAAAGGAAAGGTTTTGTGACATCGATGATATTTCAATAGAATATAAAAACGAAGCAGTTGAATACTAGAGAAGTGGTTAAACCAAGAACAATTAAATCTATAAAATCAAGGTTTCAGAAAGTAATATCAGCAGAACAATTGCGACGATGGGAAAAGCAAATGAATGTAGGTGGTAGTAGATTAGAAAAGTTGGGACGAATTTCAGCAGACACGTTAGATAAATCTATTGAAGCAATCCATTAGAGGGGCAATGATCCATGATATTGATATTATACGATGAGCTTTGCAAGCACAACAACAAGAAAACTTATTAGGTTTTAAAGCATCACACAAATGAGTTAGAAGATTTAAGCTCGCGCATTAAATTGTATCTAGAAAAATTACGAAATTTATAACTAAAAAAGCTTTAATGTCAAAGGAAGCTTTACAAGCAGTAATAAGTTTATTGAAAATGTCAAATATTATATTGACCGCCATGAAATTGAAAATGTATACAATTCGGACCAAAGTGGTTTTCAATTAAAATTACATGCTGGTCATACATTGACAAAGAAAGGTGTAAAAAAAGTAGTGAGTGTAGCACAGTCAATATCTGCGATTATGCAGTTATACAACCTATTATTTCAGCCGACGGTAGATTATTATCTTCAGTTCTTATAATGTTAAAAGAACCTAGTGGGACATTAAGTCCTAGGATACACAAGAAACGAAATTTACCACAAATAATATTTTTATTATGGCGTCAAAATCTGATAAACTAACATCTAATTATTTTGAAATTTGGGTAAGGGAAGTATATTTTCCAAATGTTGAACCAAATTCAGTTTTACTGTTAGATTCGTGGACTGGTCATTGTTCGAATATAATTCAAAGAAATAGATCAGATTCTGCAAAAGATATTGTTGTATTAACTATACTAGCTGAAACAACTGGAAAAATGCAACCGTTAGATATTTTTGAATTCCGTTGGAAGAATTTCATCAAGCATTTTCCAGATGTAATCATGCTTTTAAATCTTGATAAAACTTCATTCTAGAAACGCTATTATAAATTACAATCATTAACGCACAATCAATTTTTATCGCCAAGATTTACTACAATAATTTGTTTAAACACGTTTGATACAAAAGTGGATATTTGGAACATAGGCCAGTAAAATTTGAAACACCGGTCGATTTTTGCTTTAAAAAACATTCGAAACCAACATGCGATATTTGTGGTGAAATAGCTGTAATTACTTGCACATGGTGCAGAAAGTCTCTTTGCATATTTTTTTCATGAGCATCATCTTTGTAATCAGTATAAACCGAGAATATTGCAACGGTTTATATGTTTATTGTAAAAAACATTGTTTTCAGCGTAAAATGCTCTTTAATTTTTCATTAGTCATAAAAATTAAAAAATTTTTGAAACTTAGGGATGGAAGTGGGGGTATACAATAAACAAATAAATTTTTTTTATTATAGTTATGAAGTATTCTTGCAACCATTCAATTTTTATTTAAAACATTTTTCTCTATCTTTCATAGTTTCGACGATATTCAATCTGAAAGAAAAAAACCAATTTTCTTCAAAGGAGGATTTCACTCCCTTAACACGACTCAACACGTATAAAAAAATACGTGTCTCCTATTTTTCCATAGAATAACATATTAAAAGCTCATTTAAATCGGAGAGAAAAGTTACAACAAATTTACAGTAATTACAAATCCGCTCACGTTTATTGTAAATTTACTGTAACTTTTAAACGGTGCAACTACAAACAATCGAAAAATCACTACAAACAACTACAAACAACTCTAAGAAAGATGCTGTGAGCGGATTTGAGATATCTCAAAAATTGGCAAAGTTACGTAATTTGTTGTAACTTTTAAACGGTGCAACTACAAACGACCGGAAAATCACTACAAACAACTACAAACGATTCTGGATCAATATATATTAACAATTTTTTTTATCTTAAAGTCGGGTGTTATTTAAAAAAAATTTTTTATTTTTTATTATGTAAAACTACAAATAAAACTATTGTTGCTACAATCAATCAACTACAAACGAAATACTAAAAAAATTTAATTTATAAGAAGTCAAGTTCACAAAGATATTCTAGATCGGGTTAGAGACTTTCTAATAAGAGTCACGACATAAGAAAACCGCATTTTGATTGGTGCGGCATGTTTTAACAATTTCCGCCTGTACTTGAATACCTACCTATATTCGTGTTACTCTTAAATTTCAACAATATAATTAAAATTAATTACTTTAAAGGAATTATAATAACAAATCGATTTCTTACATTATATGTCGAAATAACGTATACGAGAAAAAAATTTGCTGTTACACAGGCGTCCAATTTTTCACACTATTTCCTCAACCTCTATCGCTAATATTTTTCGCTCATAAAGGATGACGTTTCACTTTTCGAGGAAATGCTTTAATTATGTAACCCTTGGCCACTGAATTATTGCAAAATGGGGCTGCATACCCAACCATTTTTAAAGATTTAGGTTAGAAACACACATTAGGATTAGACAAAGATACGATATATTTCTCTGTTATCGATTTTTTGTTAAGCTACTACCTTGCATACAAAAGTCGATTCATGTCGCGACTCTTAATGAGTGTTTTCCAATAATATACACAGGTGACACTGTATCTTACACAAAGTGTTTCAATTATGAGACAGTGTTACATTAACTACTGTTGAACTGTTTACTGAAACTAAACTGTTTCAACAAGTATCTTACACAGTGGAACATAATGTAATGTTTTGTGTCCTAGCTGAAAAACAACCTTTATAGGGTCTTTAGGTCGGATGATCAAGCGTTTCTGCGATTGGTTCAAAAGAATGTATAGAAATCAAGCGCAGTATACAAATGTACTTATTCTGCGCATGTAATACATACGTTTGACAACAATTAAAGGGATTAAGACACTAGATATTTAGATATTCTCATCTGCCATTTTGGTTTAACTTGATAAGTTATAGTACGGTTAGTGACAAAGATAAATGTTAAGAAGAGCCCAAATTTTGATAAAAATATTGTATCGATGCGTTTTCGTGTAAAAATAAAGATTTGATAAGAAAAAAGTGTCGCTCAATGCTCCGCGAACCGAGATATTAATCCTTAAAGTCACGACTATTCGGATTAGACAATCTATTACAGCGGTTCACTGCTTTAAAAACACAAATTCACTACTTTTAAAATACAAATTCATTACTTTAACAGAAAATTAATGTTTTTAAAGTATAGTGAAATAATCTGTTATGACAGATTTCCTAACCCGAATATTCGTCGACTTTAAGAATTAATGTCTCGATTCGCGGAGCAAAATGACACTTTTTTCTTGTCAAATCTTTATTTTTTTTACGCCAAAACGCAATTGATTTAGTGTATTTTTATTAAAATTTGAGGTAAGCAGGTTCTTCTTAACATATACCTTTGTCACTAATCGTACTATAACCTATCAATCGAGTGGAATCAAAATGGCGGATGAGACTTACATATCTAGTGCCTTAAGGGCTGGAGTCGTCTGAATTATCGATAGAACTATTCCAAATTCGGTAATAGTGACATCTTCCATTCGTTTCTTATACTTATTATATATCGTTGTGTCTCGCTCAAACGCATTCATCTGTCCTTATCTAACATATTGCAATGCCATCTTTTAGAAGATCGAACACTTACTGCTAGACATAATTATTGCTGTTTACTATTCCGAGTCTTCGCTCAGCATTCGTATACACGTCATTCGCAAATCGATATAAATCTTTCTTTTGAAGCTTTTAATCTTAGTTTTATAAAGTATTATTTGTGCACGTCATACGCTGAGTGGTACACTATGGTATGGTCCATGAGCTATAAAACTTTTGTAAGGAAATATCTACGTTAGGTGAGCAGTTCTACGAGTTAAAAAAATGTAAGTTTTCAACTTTTTTTCTGATTTTTATATAAAATATATTGCACCACACACAAAATTTTGCGTCTACTTTAATCCTGTAAAAGGATTTTTTATTTCGTCCAGTAAATTCGGAGATTTATATCGATCTACAAAATACCGACAATTTGATCACTCCAGCATCCCCTTAAAGGGACGAGTTAGCGGTCTAGTGTTATCAATGTCTCACTCATGTATGCCACACATAAATTTTCGAATAACAATAACATTTTAATTAGATGTTTAAGGCTGGTATTCATAATCAAATCTAATATTCAAGACCGTACAGGCTTAAGATGTCATGAACTAATCAGAGAGCCGTATTATCGTCTTAAAAGGATGCTGAAGCGACAGCCGAACTTGATCGAGGTCGATAGTACAGACATTTTAAATTCCAAATTCGATAATAATGACATCTTTCATTCATTTCTTATATTTATTATATATCGTGTCTCACTCAAACGTATACATATCTTTATCTAATATTGCAACGCCATCTCTTGCAAGATAGAACACCTACTGCTATATACATTTGTTTTAACGAAGTAAAAAGAAGGAGACTAAACTTAAGTGGTTGATTCCGTACAATAAAATAGATAGAAGCGATTAGAAGGTAGGTAGGGTGATTATTAGTAAGAGCAAAAAGAGAGGTAGTATAATTAGGATACATGAAGGAGTGCTCGTGCGAAAAGAAGAATAAGAGTTTGAGGAGTTTAGAGATAAGCGAGAAAGAAAGATTAGGATGCCGAACGCAGGAGGGTCGACTGAGAAGACGAGAAAAAGAAAACCGGATCTCAGATAAAAAGAATTGATTACAGAGGTAAAAGAGGTAAAGAAAAAGGTACCTTTCCAGTTGGAGGAAAAAAAAGGAAAGAGTGAAGCATATGGAAGGGAAGAAAAAGATATGTACGATCAAATGCAGGATGAATTTAAGAAATTATGTGAGGAAAAAAAGACAATGATGGAAAATTTTAGGATAAAAGAAAGGATGTGGAAGGATAAAATTAGAAATTTAGAAAAGTAGTATAAGAATAAACAAGAGGAAATGGAAAGAAATTGTAGGAATAAGTTTGCAAGAATAGAAGAGGCGTATCAAGCAAAAAAAAAAGAATATGCAGAAGAGGTTAGAATTAGATGGCGGGATAGAGGAAGGTGGGAAAGAGAGATGAGAGAAATATAGTAAAGAATAGATTAGAAGAATCAAGGAAGATAAAATATAATAAGAAAAGGAAGATAAAATATAGTAATACAGAAAATGAAGGAGGGGAAGGGGGAGGAACGTTAGTAATACGAGTTTTTACAGTTAGGGCCGGAAGTGCATGTAGCAAAAAATGATGAAAGGAAGCATGAATAGTGAGAGAGACATAGGAGCAGTTCAAAAATTGTGGTGCAAAAAGAACGAGAGGAAAGGAAATTGTAATTAAGTATTGTAAGTATTGTAATTGCAATATTGTAATTAAAGGGGTTAACTGGGAAGGAGTTAAAGATATGGAAAAGGGCAAGGTTTGGGCATAGAAATTTATAAAGAAGAAAATAGGGGTGGACATAGAGATAGTGAGTTGGAAGATGAGTGGGCCAGTAGTTATTATTAAAGTGAATAATGAGGAAATAAAGAAAAAGATAATAAGAAACAAAAAAAAAATAAATTAAAGGGAGAATCTTCTTCGAAAATGATCTGAGTTTTGAGGACGCTAATAATAGATAGATGAAAACACAGGAAAATAAGGGGGAAGATATAAAAATAGGATATAGGAGAGTAAAAATAAAGGGAGTTTGGAAATCATGGACGGAAATTGAAAGAGAAGAGGGACAAAATAATGAAAAGGAAAATAATAATAATAGGAAATATGGGGATGGAGAGAAGAGAGAAAAGGAAATAAGTTAAGGAATGGAGAAGGAGAGGAACAAAATTTAAGTTAAGCCAAGAAGGGAGATTGAAAAGTTATTTCCTTTATTGGAAAAGGGGGAAGGGGAAGAGGTAAAAGAGAGATGCAGAGGGAAGGAAGTTTGAAGGTAAACAAAAGAGAAAGAAAATTTATATTTTGGAACACTGCGGATGTAAGCAATAAGGATAAAGATTTCTGGAAATTTTTAAGTAAGTTTGATTTTGTGAGCTTATGCAAAATATGGCTGAAAGAAAAAGAGTGAAAAAAAGTAGAGAAGAGGTTCACATAAATGAGAGTGTGCATATACGCGTAGAGAAAAGAAGAGGTAGGGCTATAGGGGGATTTGTAATAGGCGTAAAGGAAAATTGGATAAAGGAAACGAATTTGGTATGTAAAAATAAAAAGGGAGTAGTAATGTCGGTTATAAGTACAGGAGAAAAGAAGGTTGTAGTAATATCAGTATACAATAGGGAGAGTTGGAAAAATTTAGAAGAAAAGTTCGACAAAATTTTAGGGGGTATGGAAGAAGAGGAGGTAGGGATTTTAATGTGAAAACAGGTGAATTATGTGGTGTGGAATGGGAAGAAGAGGAAATAGAAAGAAATAAAGATAAAGTGATAGGAAATGGAGAGAAAGAGTTGGTTGCAGAGAAAAAGATGATATATTTTAAATAGAACGATGGAAGGAGATTGGGACGGGGAATATACTTATGTAGATTATAGAGATAGTACGGTTACTGATTATTTGATTGTAAATGAAGCTATAAGAGAAAGCATAAGAGAATTTGCAGTAGAAGACAGGGTGGACTCGGATCATTTGCTGCTTGGAAGGAGAAAAAGAGAGGCAGATGATAAAAGAAGAAAAAAAATCAAGGAATAAAAGAGATAATTATTTGGAATGAAGAGATGATAAAAGAATATCAAGAAAAGACAAAAATTTTGGCTAATGAAGCAGAACAGATAGGAATAACAATAGAGGAAAAGTGGCAGAGAATTAAGAAAATTGTGGAGCGTTAGTCAAGAGGAAGGTAAAAATTAAAAGTTTTGAACTAGGACACAAGGATTAGTGGGATAGAAGTTGTGCCAGAAAGAAAAAGGAAGCATAGAGAATATATAAAAGATGGAGACAAGGAAAAACAGACAGATAAGAGAGAAAAAAGAAAAAAACTAAAGAAGTTAAAAGAGAAGAAGCAAAAAGAAAAGAGAGAGGGAGAGAGGAAGCTGAATTGAGATATTTGAAGAGGGAAGCAGATGTATGAAAATTTATAAACAAGAAAAGAGGTAAGAGGATATGAAGAGATAATAATATTGAGAAAGAGGAATGGAGACAGCATTTTATGAATCTGCTAAGCGACACTAAGATGGTTGCACAGAAAAAGAAGGAAATGGAGGCAAGAGATAGGGCGGGAGAACAGGAGGATGAAAATTTGGAAGAGGAAGAAATCAGAGGAGCGCTAAAGAAAATAAAAAATAAGAAGGCTGTGAGAATCGACGGAATCCCGATGGAAGCGTGGAAATATGCGGGAGATACGTTATGAAAAAACATGGTCGAGTTATTGAGACAAGTGTGAAGACAAGGTGAAATTCCTGAGGATTGGAGACAGAGTATCATTGTGCCATTATATAAGAGAGGAAATACTGAATTAGTAGAAAACTATAGAGGGATATCGTTACTGTGTAAAACGTACAAATAATATGCGGAGATCCTAAGAATTAAATTGGAAGAGAAGATATGGAAGAAAAGTCTAATCCCGGAGACGCAAACGGGATTCAGGAAAGGCAGGTCAACGATGGATAACATATTTGTACTAAATCATTTGATTTAAAAGAGCAAGCAAGCAGGAGATAAGGAGATGAAAATATACGTTCTCTTTGCGGACCTAAAGACAGCTTTCAACAGAGTGGATAGAAATTCACTACTAAGGAGATATGAAATAAAAAAGCAGCTGATAAGGAGATTAGAGCGCATATACGAGAACACGAAGATTGCTGTTAAGACGAACAAGAATTTGTCAGAGAAGTTCCACAGACAAGAAAAGGAGTTAGGCAGAGCTGTCTTCTGAGTCCACTCCTATTTAATTTATACATTGCGAATCTTGACCGAGAGTAAGAAATAAAGATATAGGAGGAATTGCGATAGGTAATGTAAGAATCTGGAACCTAGTGTATGCGAACGACATAGTGCTATTGGCGAAAAATAGGGTTGCGATGTTAGATATGATGAACATACTTAGATTTTTAAAAGGTAGGAAACTAGAATTGTGCGCCGAAAAAACGAAGATAGTAATACGAGGGTGGTCCCAGAAGTACCCGACCTAACAAAGAAAACACAAAAAATTTGGAAAAAAATATCTTTATTTCTCAACATAGTCTCCTTTTAGCTCGATACACTTTTCCCAGCGATGTTCAATAGCTTTGATGGCCTGTTTATAGTAAGAACCATTGAACTCCTCAAAATAGCCATTAACCGCAGACTCCACCTCTTCATTGTTGGTAAATCTTCTACCACCGAGCCATTTTTTCAAGTTTGGAAAGAGAAAATAATCCGAGGGGGCTAAATCTGGCAAATAGGGTGCGTGGGGAAGCAATGCGAACTTTAACTCAACATCCTCTCGACGCTGCTTTTGTTCGATTGTGAGCAAGCGCGGCACCCACCTTGCGCACAGCTTTCTCATCTCCAAATTTTCAGCCAATATGCGATGTACAGCACTTTTTGAAATGTTTACCATGTCTGCTAGCTCGCGCACTTTCAATCGACGGTCACCCAATACCATTTTGTGGATTTTCTTCACCATTTCTGGAATGGCCACCTCACTTGGTCGACCACTGCGATGTTCGTCTTCGCAGCTCGTACGGCCTCGTTTAAACTCTGCCACCCAATATTTTACTGTTGTAAACGAAGGAGCAGACTCCTCCAGAGTAGAATCCAGCTCGGCTTTGATATTGGTTGAGCTAAGACCTTTCAAATGAAAGTATTGTATCACATAACGATGACCAATTTTTTCCATCTTTGCAAATTCACCGAGATCGTCCACTATTGATGGCTGCCAAACAAATACTGAACAACGTAGCGTCTTCAAACTTCATAGTTAAGCTTTAGAAAGTTGGTGTTTTCCCCTACAGTGACTTTTTTTATACAACAACCGCCATCTATACGTCAGGTCGGGTACTTCTGGGACCACCCTCGTATTTAATACGTAGGAGAAAGAAAAGAAGGAATTATGGAAATGGGAGAGCAAAGAAATTGAAGAAGTACAATCTTTCAAATACTTAGGCTTAACACTTAGGAAAAGTGATTATGATGATCACATAGTAGAATTGAGCAAAAAAGGGAGGATGGCAACTAGAAAGGTATCGTGATTAGGGGAAAGATTATGCAAAGAACGATTTTATAAGGAGGACACTGTTTAAATATCTAATTCAAAGTGTTATGAGGTGTGGAGTGGAGATCTGGGAATGGGAAGAAAGAAGTCTTGAGAAAATTATGATGGATTATGTGAAATAGATATTCAATATAGAGCACCCCAAGATATGTGATAATGAGGGAACTAGCTGGATAAATTAAGAATAGGCTGGGGAATAAGAGCTATGAGATGCGAGAAAAAATAAAGACAACAAGGGAAGATAATCTATTAGGATGCTGTTGGAGGGAGAAGGAAGAGGGCAACTGCAAGAATTTATATGGTAAAGAAAGAGAAAGTTTTATAATTAGAAATAATTAGAAGAGAAAGGGATGTGCAAAGACAGTGGGAAGACAGTAAGTTAAGGACTGCGAGATACAATAGAAGGTACAAAAAGATACAGGGAATAGATGTCCCAATTATTTAAGGAAGGAAAATCTATATAGATTGGGAATAAGCGAAAGTGTGAGAGAGTGGTAAAACTTAGATGCGGAAATATGTGGAAGAAGGAAGTAAATACTAGTTAGATATAAGAAATAGAATATAGAAGCTGTGTATTCTACGGAATAGAGATGGATTGCATAGAACATTACGTGAAGGAATGCAACAAAAAGTGTGTAGTTGGTTCAGGGATTTAAGAAAAAATAGGGAGTAAATATGAAAGAAACTTTGGAGCGAAGAATTAGATTCAGAAAAATGTAAAGTTTTAAGTAAATTAAAGAGAGAAAGGGAAAAAAGATTAGAAAAAAGATAATTGATGAAGAAAGAATTATTGAGATAACTGACATGGAGTAATATATTGTAGGTAGTGGAACATGATTGCGTCTGGCTGCGTAAAGTATACTGTTAGAAATGCTAGGATATTTTTATGTGTGTTTATATTGTATTACATTATGTGATGTATTTATACATTTTTATATTTATATAGTATATTATGTATTTTAATGATGCATGGATATTTATAGATTATAAGATAAAGAAATATATCTATACTGTGATAATCGGAACTGTGATAGGATAGATTAAAGTAGTTACTAAAATATTTAGGAACAAACAGAAAGTTAGAAATAAGATATTTGTGGCGTAGCACAAAAAGTGTAGAAATAAAAATAGAGTCAAATAGTTAGATTTTTTTTATCTGCGGTGTAAAAGGATGAGTGTGTTTAAAAGATTTACTGTAAATCAAGTCCCTTCTTGGCAACTACAAGCTGAAGTAATAAAGTTCTCTCTTTATAAAAATCGACTATACAAATTTATAATTTATAAAACAAGAACACATACATTTCCTCTAAATTAAATCATTATATAATGGATCATTTTACAGATTAAGTTCATTTTTTTTGTTTTTTTATATGGATCTCTTCCGAAATTAGTTTTTATTAAATCCTTGTTCTTCTTGTAAAATTTTGATGTTATTCCAATCAAAATCGTGATTGTGCTCCGTTCTATGCTCTGTAATTACAGAGTGTTGTATGGTATTCCTATTTATGTTATTCCGATGTTCATTAATACGTGCCTTCAATAACCATTTTGGCCCATAGGATGCATCACAATTTTGACAATTAATTTTGTAGACTACATTAGAGTGCAATTGTGACGGTAATTTATCTTTTTGTGTTTTTATAGAGGTATTTAGTTTATTAATTCCTATGTAAGCCAAACGCACCATTCTGTTATTTTTAAAAAATCTCTTGAATTTCTCCGTACTGAAGGCACATAGGAAACAGTAAAATATGTAATTAAATTGTTGGCAGTATTGTTGTTAGCTTTCAAAAATCAGCCTTAAAAGATAATCGTTAATAAGTAAGATGTTAATGAAACTAAAATTTTTCTGATGGAAAGTTGGCTGCTATAATAATAAAACCCTGTCTATCAAACCCATTTAATTGCCCCATTTTATGGCACTCGTATGATACAAATAATAGTTTAGATACCATGCCGAGAGTTTATGATACTAATCATATATCAAATACTCATCCTTCTTTATTAAGGTTATGTCCAAAAAATCCACAAAAACAATTACCGCCTCATTCCATGGAATCGAGGATGGTAACTATTAAACATACTTAATAAATTATCAATATTTTTCTCCTATATTGACAGTGTAATGTCATCAATGTACCTCACGTAGAAACCCAATAAAAACGGCAAACTTTCAAGAACAGTTCTCTCTAGATCCTGCATAACAAGATCCGCTACAATTGAGGAAAATGGAGACCCTGTAGGAACACCATACGATTGTTTAAATTTTTCGTTAAAAGTAAAGAACGTAGAATGGAACACTAAGTTAATTGCTTTTATAAACTCCGTTTTAAGCAAGGTGATATTGCTTTCTGTAGTCAACCAATGTTATTCAATACTCTTGATAACTAAGTCAACCGGTATTATATATTGGTGAAAAGTGACATCATGTCGAGTGAAACAATGTGGTAATTTGGTATGAGTTAAGTTTTTAACTTGCTGTTTTTAACATAACCAAAACAGTTTTTCCAAGACAAGACACCAAAATGTTATGTAAAAAGGAAACGAAATTGTGCAACGGACTGCCTACGGAAGAAACTATGATATGGATTGCCTGGTTTGTCAATTTTCGGCAACGCGTATGCCCTCGGTAATGTTGGATTCGTAGAATTAAGAAAATTATATGTGGAGTTAGATATAAAACCTTGCTATTTCCATGTTTTCAACAATTTCTGTAATTCACCTAATAATTTATTGATCGGACTACGATTTAAAACTGTGTAAGTGTTAGTATCTTGCAATAATCTTGCAATAATCTTGCTTCCATTTTATTAACATAGTTTGTTTTATCAATTGCGACAACAGTATAATATTTCGTTTGCAATTGTTTGTAATTCAACTCATAATAAAATAGAGATTTTTAAAAGAAAGACTGTCACCCGAATTTAAGATAAAGAAAAATTATTAACATATTTTGATTCAAAACAACAAATCATTTGTAGAGATTTTTCTTTTGTTTGTAGTTGAATATTTTAAAAGTTACAACATAATTTAAACTAATTAATTATAAACGAAATGAGAATCACTACAAACGATTCTAAAACACAAATCTTTAAAATTAACAAAGATATGCACAAATATCTGTAGCATATGGCGGATATCCGTATTGAGGCGAGTACCCGTATACGATTCCACAAGTACCCGAATTAATGGATATCCGCGGAATCTGTCCAAATCCGTGTGCACAGGTAACGAAGCTGATACCCGGATAATCCGAGCTCTACTAAAAATCGCCAAATATTGGTTTTCAATAATTTTTTACTCAAATACTACCAACTTTACAGAACAATAGCAAGAGATAAAAATTGTTTATTTTCTTCTCATAAAACTCTAAGGATTTTTTCAGATTTTTTTATCAACTTTTTTGTACTACATTTTCTTATATTGGCAACTATTATATGTATTTTTACCAACATGAGAAAATACAATATTAAAAAATTCTGAAAAAATTCTCAGAATTTTATGAGAAAAAAATAATTTTTATCTCTTGCTGTTTTTCTGTAAAGTTTATAGTATTTGAGTAAAAAATTATTGAAAATCAATATCCATCGATTTTTAGTAGTTAATACCTTAACTGTCAACGTAATTAATTATAAATGCAAGAACTGTAATATGATATATAAAATGTATAAAAAAAATTCTATAAATAACACATTATAAAACACATTACATTACATGTTTCGATTCTTGGATTGAGCCATCCTCAGATAAAACAAAATTCACAACAAAATTCATTTCCATCGTCATAGAAAAATCGTGATGAAAGTTATCCAATTTATATAGCGATATTGATGAATGCCTCACGGAGACCACGAATTACTTGCAAGCGATTTACTGATCGATTGTTCGGAATTTTATTATATTCTAATTAAAGAAACATATTTGTTAACCAATAAATAAAAATAAAAAATAAAATTAAAATCTGAATAAAATAAAAATCTGTTAAAATGTTATCTTCTTTTAAAATTCTGTAAAAACCAAGCAAAAACATCATCTCAATAAAACACTCACCAATTTGATCGCAGTTATCATTTCTTAAGAAGAAATACTTCATCAAATTCATCATAAAATCGTGTAAAATGTAAGAGATAGTACACTAATCAGATAGTAATAATACATAATACACAGTCACTATATTAAAACTTGATAATCTAATTCAATACACAATTACTAGTTAATACCAGTAATCAAATGCACGATGTAAATTAGACATTATCTCACTTTAAGTTCTAAAAGTGTTCAGCCACAAAAAATAGAATCCTAAACAACTGTATAGTAACTCCATAAATGCACATAAAAGCAGAGCTCGGTAAAATAACTGATACGATTATTTTAAATAAAAAGTAAAGAATAAGTTTCAGAAACTTATTTAAAATATAAAATCGTAAAAGTCGGTAAAGTAACGACTTATTTGAAATAAAAAATATAAAATAGATTCCAAGAACTTATTTAAAATATTAAGTATGAAATAGATTACAAGAAATTATTTAAAATATAAAATAAGAAATAGAATCCGAAAATGCACTTATTTATTTAAAATAAAGAATAACTTTATTTAAAATAAAAAAATAACTTGTTTTTTATTTTAAATAAGTTTTCGAAGACGATTTCTTATTTTAGATAAGAAATTGGTTTCGAAAACTTACTTAAACTATAAAATAAGAAATATACGAAGTATAAAACTCATATATAAAGCAAACATTATTAGAATCGACGTTAAAAATAACAAAACTATAATTTTCCATCTTTTTTTGTTTTTGGCATAAAGTTGGCCGGTTTGAACTACATTAATGTTTATATTTTAATTATAGAGAATTTTTTAATTTGTAAAAACATCAATTAAAAAAATACTTGTTTGAACAATTGATTAAACAGATTCATTGTAGGATCCCCTTAAGATAACTTTGAGTTCCTTATAAAAAAAAAATTTTTTTAAGTTTTTTTATTGCATGTAACCTATATAAAACAGATGAATACTCACCCTTCAATCTTTTTTTTAACTGTCTGAAAAATCATGTGGATTGTTACGCTGAACATCCTGTATATCTTTATAATGTTTTACACACTTACACCTATTTCAATTTCTAAAGTGCTCGTTCCTATGACGACAAAATACTTACGTTCACAAGAGACAACATACTCAAGAAGAGAAATATTCAAATAAAAAGAGTAAAAATAGAACTTGTTGGCAATTGATATTGAAGAACGCGTGCGAGCGTGACATAGTTATTTAAGTACTTATAAATACTTTCGTTATCAAATCGTGCATTTATTTACCAATTATTCGATAAACTTCTAGTGTATAATATATTTTATATACGTAATAGTCTAGAAAGACGACGGCGTTATATATTGTGTGTATCAATCATCACGCAGTCGAAATGTGCATGCATTTTTTGAAACATCTCTAAGAATTAAACATTTCACATCATATTTACCTTATTCTCAACGATGTCTCGTACTTGTTCAAGATCGCCGTTTTTTATGCCCCAAACGAGCTCACTCATTTTCGTCGATGCTTGTCTTGTGGATTTACACGACGAACGACGGTTGTATCCACACTGCCACACACTACGTAAGTCTACTTTTTTATTTTTTTTTCTGCAACTCTCTTATCCGTTCCGTACCTCAATCATTCGTTCATGAAATTCAACGAAACTCCGGAATTCAGTTGCTATTGATAGTAAATTCAAGTAAATTCTGACTGATAAATCTCGCCATACATACAGTGTAGTGTGTATTAATGCCATTGACAATTTGTACTAGTGATGCCAGAAAAAAAACATACATGGGAGATCAAGAGATGGCATCTCGGCGTTTTTCGCGTGACGCTCGGAAAACTAAAAGTACCTTTACATGGCAGCGATTAGTGTAGCGATCGGAAAGTCATGTAACTCCATCAATCGCTTGAAAGTTGTCGCTATCAGTCGCTTCTGTAGTTCGATTTGATTAAAGTTGTAGCAATAATCGTTACAATTTGAATTTATTTTATCAAAATGAATTTATTTTATTAAACCATGCAATTTCCGTTCTGCACAAACAGGGGTCCTCCAAAATCTTTTTTTTTTTGTATGTTTTTCTACCTGCAGACATAATTGCAATAAATGATGCACTAAACAGTCATTTCTTTCTAACCTCTTCTTGCTTTTTTATAATTTCTAAACATTTCTTTTGCCACTCATGGTATTCCTGTATATATTTAACAGTGCGACTATATCACTCACTATACTTAGCAGTAAAGAACATTATAATTTGGAGCAAAAAGAATTGTAACGAAAGTCAATCGTAATGTCTGAAATCGCTACTTTTTATCGCGCATTCCATTTTCATGATACCAAAAAAAAACAGCGGTCGATGAGTTTCGTCGCTAAATTTCGAGCGATTTAGCGATGCATAAAAAGATACCTTAATGCCTCCGGCACACCAGCGCGATGTTAGTCGCGCGCGACACGCGATATCCAATGACAGTACATCGAAGAATATCGATAAAGCTGTATGCTTTGGATATCGCGTGTCGCGCGCGACGAACATCGCGCTGATATGCCGAAGCCATAAGACTGCATTTTCATGCTGATGCTCGATTTGAACGTCAAAACAGATTACGTGATCAAAATTGACGAATACTAAGCATCAATTTTGATCACGTGACCTGTTTTGACGCTGAAAATGAGCGTTGTAACGTCAAGTAAAAACCCATTTTAAAGGTGCCTTCTCATGTCGATGCTCGGTGCTCATTTTTGGCGTTAAAATAAGTCATGTGATAAAAATCAATTAATATCAAGCATCAATTTTGATCACGCGACCTATTTTGACGCCGAAAATGAGCGTCAAATGTCAGTATTAGAGTCCTATGCATAAAGAGATCCGACATCGAACCCTCACCACTAAATCGGATCTACCATCACTCTTGCGTCGCCATATTTAGACCGCTCCAGTGTCGTAAAAAATAAACATACTCCAACCTTCCTCCAACCTCTAACACTCTGTACTTCATTATGGCGCTATTAGTCTCCTTGATTTACTAAAGGTAGGAACCAAAATTGAAAAAGAAAAATGTACTTACTCCGTTGATTCTGTTAGCGGAGTGAACTCTGTATTCCGTTAGTGGTTGAGATTACATATGTCAGATGTGTTAGGGGTTTCGCACAATAAAAGGAACAGAGAATAAGAATTTCAACTTATTAGATATCATGTATTGGAATATATAATTTTTGATAGGTTAAAATTCTCTGTTCTCTATTCCCTGTTTCTTTTTTCGTACGGAGCTCCTTACGGCTTTTGTACACCAGTGCGATGCACGATACGCGATACGCGACATTCAAGTTATCTTCACTCGAGTGCATCTATTGTTCTTCCTATTTCAAAAAACTACTAACCTCTTTTCTCCTTCATCTTTTCGCCCTATCTCGTTCCCTCCTTTCCTCTTAAAGTTGCTTGAATGTATCTGCTTCTCACAACTTAATGCCTCATCTCAAATTTTAATATCTTTCCCTCCTGTTAATCTGATTTTCGTCGATCTTACAGCAACGACGGAATTGTTTCACATCTCTGACGTCGTGCTTCGTAATTTCGACAATTGTCGCCTTACTTCCATCGTTGCGCTGGACTTCACAAAAGCTTTCGATACTGTCAATCATGACCTACTTTTAATCAAACTCAAGTTATGCGGTCTTTCTTATCCTGCTCTCTCGCTAATCTGCTCGTTCCTTACAAACCACACGCAGCAAGTCTTCGTAAATAATCCTTTTCCTCTTTTCTCTTCTACTCTTGCGTTCTCTCTAGTGTTCACTAGGGTTCCATTCTCGGACCTTTACTCTTTAATATTTTTGTCTCTGGTTTGTCTAATGTTTCTCTGTCCTCCGAGCTCTTCATGTATGCAGATGACGTAATTCTTCTCAAATCCTTTCATCTATGCTTTAACAATTTGTTCTGCTTTGAATACAGACTTAAAATTTATCGCCGAATGGTCGACTAATAATGCCCTGCATCTAATTTCTTCTAAATTATCCTTGTTGATTATCGGTTCCTCAACATTGTGTTATCCCGTATTTAGTCCTTCGACATTTCTCTTAATTCTATTCCAATTTCTCGCTTCTCCTCTATTAAAATTTTTGGTGTCTATGTTGACTCTTCATGATCATTCGAGTCAAACGTGGCCGTCAAATGTTGGACTGCTTATGCTCGTTTATGTCTTTTTTATCCCCTTCGCCATATCCTTTCCTGCTCTCAAAAACTTCTCACTTCTCAATTACTTGTTATTTCTCTATCTGATTTCGTCTACGTTCCTGCTCTTAACCAACATCTGCTAAATCGTATACAGCGTATCCAAAATTTTTATCTCCATTTCTCCTATTGTATTCGTAAATATGATCATATATGTCCGTATTACCAGAGATCTGACTGGCTTAAAATTTGGCAACGTTTTATTTTCCATCTGTGCTGTCTTGTATTTTTCCTTCTTCGCTCCAATACTCCTCTATATCTGCGACGTCTCCTTCAGTTGAACTCTGAGCATCATTCCTCTTCTAATCCTCTTGTCACTAGATACCAAGATTGCTTATCTTTCCCCATATATCGGTCTATTAAGTTCTGTGCCGCTTTCTCCTACATCTCTGTCAAACATTTTAATTTCCTTCCATTCAATAAAAACCTCTCCCTCTCTATCATCCTTTCGATCAATTGCCTCGTGTTTCATTGCGTCACTTATAATACAGTATTTAAATGAGACTGATGTAATTGGTGTGTTTGCAGGTGTTGCGCGTGTGTGTATTTAAGTGAGTGTATGTGTGTGGATATATGTGAGTGTATATGATTTTAACTATTACCTCTTATATCTTATCTTTTTTGTTACTGTAGACTTTGTAACAGCAGTTTTGCTGACGCCTAACCATTTGCAAGCTACTATTGTCTATTGTATTTATGTTTATGTTAACTATAGTCTATTGTATCATACTTTATGTCTATTACTCTATGTTAACTATAGTCTATTGTATCATACTTTATGTCTATTACTCTGTTAACATGTAGTCTTTTTCATATAGCTTTGCGCAATAAACTAAATTAAATTAAATTAAATTAAATCTACCTTTCGCTTAGGGTGCCGTCCATGGTGGAAGTATTAAAGATGTGCTCGTTTTCGAGACAAATTTCGTACCGTTCTGCGTAGATGCGACTATTTTAAACATTTGCATTGCGTAACTTTGAAATAACACGCAAAGTGACATTTCGCGAAAATAAGTACATGTCAAATAAACATGTGCACAAATAGTTTTATAAAAAAAGGATGCAGAAATTTGCATTTCTTTCGATTAATTATTTGTATTTACATTTTATTTATGTTGTGTATATATGTAAATTATTATAAATTGTTATTTTTATATAAATTATAAATTATTTATATTTATATATTAATTATTATAAATTATATAAATTAAATTATTTTTATTATTGCACACACAAGTTCAAATCAAATTCATTATATTATAAATACGTAAAATAATACTGACCTAACGCCAACTTCAAATAACGGCAACATGGCGGCTTCTGGATCGCTCTTATGTTTAAAATACACAAGAGCACCATGGTGCTGTCCCATTAAGCACGGATCGAAATGATGAATTGGATTTCTAATTAGAATTGAACATTCCATTCCAGTTCCGTTTCGTAACAGTTTCCTCTACCCGTCCCATTCAGTAAAAACAGAACGGAATCTGGTTAGAAAATATATTTCACCATTAATTTAGTATTTTAGGGAATTCACAATTATCAGCAAGTTAATTGCACAAATTATATGTACATTATTGCTTCAACTACCCAAAATAATGAAATATCGATGAATCAAATACATTTATTTATCGACACAATATTCCTCGCGGAATTCCTTACGGAATAGAACTAGAATGGAATGCTCAATTTCAGTAAGAAATCCGATCCGTGTTTAATGGGACGGCACCTTTAGGATGTGATTACACGTAGCGCGATACACGATACGCGATACAGAAACTAAATAACTATAGGAACCACGTAAACCATGCAGCTTGTTTTTTTCCCTTCTATTACATGTACCGCGATAAGCAGCATTAGTAATAAATTTTTTAAATATATTAACTTATTTCTATGCATATTTCATCAATATTCTTATTTTTTCCAACGGATTTACTTAATAATTGCATTTAAATCAATTAATTTTATTCAAAAGTGCTTAATAACGCAAAATCACTGGCCCGTGCCTCTTACCGTACTACATGTAAAGCCGGGAGCACATAGAAAAACATAAGATCGTAAGACGCGTAATCAGTAAGGATATCGTAAAATTGGATTCGCTACTAGTCTTATGATCTCTACCGTGATTGGGCAATTTGCTTACTGATTACGTCTTATCTATTTGCTTACGAGCCATCCAATCAGAACTCTGGTATATAAGTTCGATATTATATTCCAGAGCTCTAATTGGACAGTTCGTTATTCCTTGTTCCTTGTGCCTATTGTCTGTACCTATTGTGTTTAAACCTTATATGCTTTATATATAGGACTTTAGACAGCAAGAAAAAGCACCCTAATGCTGGATTTACACTATATCTGACGTGCTTCGTACGCTTTGCAATCAATTAGAAAACTGTATTTTGTTTCATATCATCGATATGAAACACGGTGTAAAAATCGTTCTATAATATCGTAGATGTCGCAAGTAACAAGCTTGTTGTTTCAGCCAATTCGCTTCAATTTTAAAATCGCATGATGCTTACGACGCTTCCAACGTTACGACCAATGTAGAATGGCCTTAAGAATAATGTCTGCTGCATACAATGCTTGTTTTTCTGCTGGATTAGAATCTTGTCACTATTGGCTGCGGTATATATGTTGTAGATTTTAATCATAAAAAGAAACGCCACTTGAACGGCTGTAAATTGGAAAGATTGCAAAGACCATTAAATGTCAGACCCTTTAGTGTTATGTGTCTGAACTGTCTCAATTTTATCACAGCTATTCTAGGCAAAAATGGGAATTATCTATTATTCTGGCACGTGACATGAAATAAAATTTTGCTTTCTGATCGGTTACAGAACGTCGTACGACGCACGTCGGATTCAGTGTGAATCCAGCATAAATGTAGGATTCAGGGCTACATTCCAAAACTTCCTCTCTAAGAAAGATTTACTCTATATGCTATACTGTATACATTACGTGTACTATATATTTCGAGTAAAAGGATGCGATTACATTAAGCGCGGTATGCGATACGCGGTACAGTAACTAATAGTGACTAACTAGGATTTAATTTGTAAATTCTTTATAGATTTGTAAATTCTTTAGATTTTTAATTTGGAGTGATTATTAGTGTCTTAGATTGATTGTGTTACAAGTTTGACAATGTATGCAGTCATAAGGGCAAATCAATAAGTTTTTAGAAAAACTACATAGTAAAACATATTTTTTTTTATCGATTCCTTTTTATTTCTCAACATAGTCTCCTTTCAGCTCGATATACTTGATCCAACAATTCTCCAACTTTTTCAAGCTGTCCGAATAATATGATTTGTCCAACCCTTTAAAATAAGCCTCTGTTTCGGCAATGAGCTGCTCTCTGGTAGTGAATCTCTGTCCTCCAATTCTTCAGGTTTGGAATCATTTCTTCAGGTTTGGAAACAGGAAATAATAGCAGGGGGCTAAATCTGGCGAATATGCTGGATGGAGAAGCAATTCATAGTGGAATTCGTTGAATTTGGCCATCGGGCCGGGCACGTGTATTGTCTTGATGGAAGAGCACTTTCTTCTTCGCCAAGTGGGGACGTTTTTTCTTTAAAATGTTGTTGAAACGGTCCAATAAGGCTGTATAGTAATCGCCATTGATCGTTTGCTTCGACGGAAGGTAATCGATATGAATTATACCGCGTGCATCCAAAAAAACTGTGGCCATCACCTTTTCAGCCGATTTCACCGGTCTTCGCCTTCTTCGGAGCTGGTTTTTTCCGCAAAAAATACAAAGGTTGTTCACTTTAATCGTCTACAGAAATGAAACCACACGATGAATTACGCTCAAAATTTGATAATAATCAGCTGAAAGATGCTACTTGTCAAAAAGTAATGTGACATGACAAAATGAAAAAAAATGAGTGATCAAACATCTACATATAAAAGGTTTAACACCGAAAGAAATCAAAGCCGAGTTGGATAAGTTCATAGCACATCTGCACCAGCATTTGCGACTATACACAATTGGGTGAATGAATTTAAACGTGGTCGTACATCCACATGTGATGCACTTCGGGACGTTCAATTGAGGCTGCTGCGTCTCAGAAATCATCGATAAAGTCCACGATATTGTTTTGACTGATCGACGAGTGAAAGTGCGCGAGCTTGTTGAGGCCACAGGCATATCATATGGCACAGTGATTTCAATTTTGCACGAAAAATAAATCCTTTTCAATCCTAATTGCATTTTTATTCATTTATAGAAATTGCATAAAGCAAATACACATGCCTTTTTAACCTTGAATGCACTTTTATTCATTTATAACAATTGCATATCTCTATGCCTTTCAATTTAAAAATAATATTAGCATTTTCTGTGCATTGTAAATACTACTCAATTCAGAATTGTGAATAGGAATACAGTTTTTTTTAATTCAGTTAAATTCAAAAATAATATCAGCAATTTCTG
>NW_017304800.1:214158-219204 GCF_001594115.1 Trachymyrmex septentrionalis
AATACTACTCAATTCAGAATTGTGAATAGGAATACAGTTTTTTTAAATTCAGTTAAATTCAAAAATAATATCAGCAATTTCTGTGTAACGTGAATACTGCTCAATTCAATATTCTGAATATAAAATGCAGTTTTTCAATCTAATTGAATAAAAAAAGTTTTTATTTAAAAATGGACCATAAATGTTACTTAAATTATTAAAAATTATAATTAGGAAATTTTTGGCTTTAATCTAAAGCTAAGTTCAAAAAAGTTGTAACGTAAAAATAATTGAACTATGTTCTTTTATTTCTCTTTGATTAGAAGTAAAATGAATGATCGATGTGAACACTCGCAAACCAAGTCGAACACAGCCCGAATATTAGATTAATCACAGGGCGCGACATCGACCAAGCGAGATTAGATTATTGGACACTTACCCAATATTGTCTCATAGTAATGTAAATTATTTATTCTTTATTATATCTGTTAAATGATGATATTTTTATTATAAATATATAATTTCGTTACTAGTTTAGCTGGTTGTAATTGAAATAAAGAATGAATAACACATTTGCTAATTGAAAAAGTATAGTAGTGTAGCGGGTAACGTAGAAGATTCATAATCCAGAGGTCCAGGTTTGAATTCTACTAAAGTGCGTTTTTAATACCAATTCGAAGTAGTTAATTTCAGGTATAATTATTATATAATAAGTGTCTTAGGAATCAAATTTGTATTTCTTAAATATAAATGTTTTTTTTTTCGAATATTAAATTAATGTCAGCTCGGATTCAATCCATTTTAATCCATTCAATCCATTTACATGGATTTACACACATGGATTTAAAATACGCATTAAAAAAATTTTAATCCATTTTCGTTTGCTGGGTGGACTAATAGCATCTGTATGCATTAATGAATATACAAATTTAAAAAGAAAATATAAAAAAAATTTTGGGTTGATCTTTTATTTGAAAGGTAACGTAAACATGGATTTAAAAAAAATTATTAACAAATAACCGGTTATATGCTTCCACTCGTGAGTCAAAATGCTCTTTTCGTCTATCATCATCATTTCATATGTGCTACAAGTATGTACAACAGCCATCTGAAAATTTCATGAAATTATCGCAAATAATAATAAATAATGCAATAATTAAATAATAATATAATAACTAATAATAATAATTTAATAATACAATAATTAAATTAATATAATGTATTCGATCATAAAGAAAAGTCGGTATAAATAAAATTGGAAATAAAAAATAATCAGAGTTAAATAAGATAAAATCACACGCAATAAATTTTTTATTGATAAGAAATTTATATTTATTAATTTATTGTGATAATTATTTAGAATATGGGCATCACTACAAAACTTGATAAAAATATTTATTCGACACGTTTTCACTCAAAATGAAAGAATCTGGCAAAAAACGTGGTGGTATGCTTCACGAAGCGAATTATTAAATGTTAAATTGGGCTATGTGTTCGGAAATATTACCCAAATGTATAATTTTATCTTTGTGTTTAACATCCCAGCAAACGAGAATGGATAGAAATGAATTAAAATGGATTCAGATTTTCAGAAATATTGATTTACAAATGTTATAATAAATACTTTTCTAAATGTATTTTTATTCATTTATAGGAATTGCATGGAGCACATCTCTATGCCTTTCAATCTAAAAATAATATTAGCTTTTTCTGTGTATTGTGAATACTGTTCAATTCAAAATTTTGAATAGGAAATGCAGTTTTTCAATCCAATTGCATCCAATTGAATCCAATTAAATCCAAAAAAGTTAGCTATTGTATTTAAAATACGCATTCGAATAGAAAAAAATTTCAATTCATTTTAATCCATTCTTGTTTGCTAGGAATGGATAATAAGATACTACACAAGAGGGACCACTCGGGTGACATTTTTATTACGCAGCTCTATTAGGCAGCTCAATTATTCTAAATAAATAATCTATTCAGGTAAAGAAAACTCGTTTTTCTAACCTGAATAGATGCTTAAGGCAGACTATCTCATTTTTCTACTACATTATTTCTCTCATTTCGAATGGAAACGTAACAAAGTATATTTTTATCAAGTTTTACGACAACATCCATATTCTAAAGCTACATTCCAAAACATCAAAATATAATATATATATGAGACATGTACCTCATAATACTACAGTATTTCGAGTAAAATTTTCCTCGAAAAGGATATTTTGGAATATAACTTAAGTAAATATTCTTATTATACTTATATCTTGTTGTCCCACGT
Organism: Trachymyrmex septentrionalis; assembly: GCF_001594115.1. NCBI lineage: Eukaryota > Metazoa > Arthropoda > Insecta > Hymenoptera > Formicidae > Trachymyrmex > Trachymyrmex septentrionalis. The sequence continues at coordinate 216,419 of NW_017304800.1, forward strand.
TTAAATATTTGCATAAGAGCGATATCGCTAAAAGTTGGATTAATCCAACTTTTCAACAGTGGCCTAATTTCCAGCGAGGGTTTAATTCGGATCAGAATGTAAGAACCAACCAACTACAGTCGAATATTCCCCTGTTACAGTTGAACGACAGAGGAACACTTGACTGTAGTTGATTGGTTCTTACATTCTGATCTGGATTAAACCCTTGGTGGAAACTAGGCCAGTGTCGCTGGCTTTCTTTACAAGAAAGTGAGCAAATCGAGGGAGAATTCAGTCATGTGATCATGTACCGCTGCGACAAGCGGTATCATGAAATTGTACTTTAAGACTTCATACTCAGCAAACGAGAATGGATTAATTTATAAAATAAATTGAAATTTTTTTCTATCCAAATGTGTATTTTAAATAGCGAATATTTTTTTTGGATTTAATTGAGTTTAATTGGATTCAATTAGATACAATTGGATGCAATTAGATTGAAAAATTGCATTTCCTATTCAAAATTTTGAATTATACAGTATTCACAATGCACAGAAAAAGCTAATATTATTTTTAGATTGAAAGGCATAGAGATATGCTCTATGAAATTCCCATATATGAATAAAAATGCAGGATCGAAAAGCATTTATTTTAACATTCGTGAAATCAATATTTCTAAAAATCTGAATCCTCCATTTCAATTCATTTCAATCCATTCTCGTTTGCTGGGTAGATAGAGACGGCGAAGATTTAAACCAATATCACACGCGTCTGTTTTTTGTCGTATGATGAATTTTTCAAGTATGTCAATTGGCAGGGCCACCAACTTCCCCTCTTGTTCCAAGCGTTACCAGCATTTGTGGCGACCTCATAACTATGACAGGAAATGAAGAACTAATATTTAATATGGCTGTCATATGGAAATCATCGTTTCCGGCCGACATCTTTATCGCTATATAAGCATATGGCTGCGTTCATTATGGACGCTCACGCGCTTTAAGCGCGTGTAATCACCATTCTATCTTTATCAAACGCTTTCAGCTTGAAGAAGAACCTGCATAAAAATATATTACTAGTGTTATTACTAGTGCTATTACTAGTGTAGGAATAAATTCGCGTCACTATACTGTTCCTTGCATTTGTATTCAAATCATTTTTATGTATTATAATAGTGCACTAGACAATGCCACTATTTGTTCCAGCAGTGACATTATTGCATTAATAGTGACACTGCTCATTCCAACAGTAGCACTTACATTACTGCACTACTATATTACTGCACTAGTAGTGTCACAACTCATCCCAGTAGTGATACTACTAGTAACACTAACGCGAATTTATAATTACACTTCTACACTATTAGTCACGAGTGACATCATTACTCATAGCACATACCAGCAGTAACACTACTGTATTTCAGTAGTGACACTACTACACTAGCAGTGACATTAATAGTATATTTTTATGCGGAAAACGTAGCCAAACGTAGCAACACCAAGCGAATATGGCAATAAAAATGCCGATCGAAATGTGCCGGAAACGATGACAGCCATATTGAATATTAGTTTCTCATTTCCTGTGTCATAGCTATGAGGGCGCCACAAATGCTGGTAACGAAAAAACCATGGCAGTTTGATGGCCTTCGTCAATTGGCTGCACGACAGAGAGGATCTCGGACCTTTTTGTCCTATGGCCATGGAGTATCGAGAATAAGAGACCGAACTAGGCTTTGTGATGGTCAAAATCAGGTTTCTGGTATTGGTAATGCTTGGTAAGCGGTATACTCGTAAGTTCAAATCGTAAAACTCCTCTCATATACGCTTATGCACACACAACCGAACATACATAATCTAAGAATAGAGATTTTATTTTTTGACATGCTCTGACAGTAAAGCGGGGAGTGCAGACTTTTGCATAACGCATAACGCATAATGCATAAGAAAATGAACCAATCGAAGTTCTTTATTTCTCGCACAAAGAAAGATTCTGTATCAACTTCATGACGCGAAACAGATCGGTATTCACAGTCGATTCTTATATTTAAGACTGTCTTAAGTCAATCTTAAGATGTCATCCGAGGACTAAGTCAATCCGAGGACTGTATTAACATCTTAAGACATTACATTTAAGATGATTTTAAAATAAAAACGGACTATGTATACCGCCCAATGTTTCGCGCTTCACAGTTGGTAAACGACGCACTTAGAGATGACGCGGAGCAAAAGTAAGATTTGGCCAAACCGAGTATGCCATAGTCCAGCATGTATATGTCCATAATCCTTCCACCATGTGTAAAATTGGTATAGCCTATTATGCAAACTAGGTTACACAGTTTCATAAAAAAAGGGGAAGATAGAGTTGATAATGACGAAAATCCTCTAGGCAACATAATTTAATTTCTACGGGTTGATGACATTGTGTAAGTAATAGCACAGTACATATAGTAGCTCAACTCCTGTCGGCACCTTTGATGTATTGGCCAAAATGGAGTGCGCATGCGCGAAATAAGCAAGTCACCTAGATTGCCATGGTTACCACCTAAACTTCTTTCTCTTTTTATCCTTTTTTCGCTCTGTCAAAACTCACTAGAGTTATTCGTGTCGCACTCCAACAAATGCGTTGGAGTGAGTAAGAGCTGTTATAAGAGCATATTAGAGCATGTAACGCGAATAAACTTACTATTACAATGAAATAATCTGAATCTAATAAAAATTAATAAAAATAAATTATATATTGAAAAATAAAGAGAAAATGTAGAAAAATATTAGGAAAAAATATTAAATTATCTTTAAAATATATATTTATAA
>NW_017304800.1:219238-219497 GCF_001594115.1 Trachymyrmex septentrionalis
AAATATAATAAATAAAAAATTTAATATATTTTATATAAAAAAGATATATATTAATTAATACAATATATTATTAAAATAATTTTGATAATTATGCTGACATATAATGTATACGTAAGATACAAAGTACTGCATGTTAAAATATTAAAAGGGAATGTTTTATTAATGAACAAAATGAAGAGATATTTTACAAGACTAGTCTTTTGAAGTTTCTCAACACTACCAAATGGACAATGTAGGTTATATTTCCCTCTAAATTTCT
>NW_017304800.1:219597-224050 GCF_001594115.1 Trachymyrmex septentrionalis
ATACAGCCACAAGCTTCATTGATCGAAACAGTTGATTTGTTGTCATCCTTGTTATTCATCCTTATAACATATAAAAACTTCAATAAATATATAAATTAATTAAACATCTGGCAAATACAATATTTACACAATATTTATTAATCATTATATATTGTTCTTTTTTTTCATAATTTTTTGGAGTTGACACAACAATTGAAACAGAGAGCTAAGATCAAAATGCTCTCCCAAGAGAAGAGCTAACCTATATTATATAAGTTAACTATTAATTATATAAGTTAACTATTCTCTCAAAAAGAAAACTTTCTTGCTGGTTTTCTTCTTTATTTTCATTCACTTTTTCACTTCACTTCATTTTTTCACGAGACTAGTCTCTCTTGAGGTTTCTCACACAACACTACTAAACGGATAATATAGGTTATATTTCCCTCTAAATTTCTGTTCTCAGCTCTTTAAATGGAACATTGAAACAGTCATTTAAATAGAAAGAGAGCAATAAAGAAGGAGGAAATGAGACAGGGCAACTTGCTTATTTCGCGCATGCGCACTTCATTTTGGCCACACAAAATCGGGAGAGTTGCGCTACTGTATATACTGTGGTAATAGTGTATTAGTTTGAGTAGCCTTTTGACGTTTCTGACATGTGCGTGCAGATATATAAAATATTTTTAAAAATACTTAGTTTATAATTTAATAATATTTTTTTATATAATATTTAAATAATTATACAGTTTAGGGAATCTGCTTCAAAAATCAATAAAATTAGATTTATTTGACGCGTTTTTGCATGAAATGAAAGGGTCTGTCAGAAAAAAGTGTCACTATGCTCCGCGAATTTATAATACTATTACTATTTGTATTTAATACTATTACTAATGTTAATTAAAAAGTTGCAGCGTAGACAGTGTTTGCTTGGACATTTATATAATATTTTTCGAAAAAAAACTTCATCTTTATCAAACTCATTTGTTGGTGCAAGGCGGCCCTCATTTCGCGTGGAAGGTTATAAATCTAGTAGAACTTTGCTTCTTGAATGTACAACTTTTTACGCGAAAGTAAAAAATGGGTTTGGTTAGGCTTAGGTTTTTTAACCTAACGAAACGACATGGATTTACACGCAAAATGAAGACAATCTCACATAAAAAAATGCGCAGTATTTCGGAGCTGTGACAGATTTTTTAACCTCAATTGTCATCAATTTTAACATTTAATATCTGGTTCGTGAAGCGACATTTTTTTTCTACCAGATTCTTTCATTTCATACAAAAACGCGTCGAATGAGCCTAATTTTATTGATTTTTTAGGCGAAGCCTCTAAACTATATAATTATCAAATTATAGACTAAGTATTTTTTAAATTATTTTATGTACCTGCACGCATATGTCAGAAACGTCAAAAAGGCTACTCAATATAATACACTACTATTTACACAATGTTATCAATCCGTAGAAATTAAATTATGTTATTAAGAGGATTTTCGTCATTACCAACACTATTCCGTCTTTTTTTATGAAAATTGTCGTATAACCGCAAACTGCGAGAATGGTGGAATGAAAGTGATATCTCGATCGAACTAATTTAGATGACTACTTTTGACTACTCTTTGACGGCCTCGTCCATGTTAGGCCGGGATCAGACTGTATTGAGATTAAAGATTAAGGATAACCAAACCCATTTTTTACTTTCGCGTAAAAAGTTGTATATTCAAGAAGCAAAGTTGTACTAGATTTACAACCTTCCACGCGAAATGAGGGCCGCTTCGCATCAACAAATGAGATTAAATCTCTTAAATTTTATTGAGATTAAAGATTAAGTTATACCTACCTGTAAACTTAAAAAAAATCAATTTTTTGATTATAATATTTTCTTAAAGTACACATTTTCAAAAATATTCCCTGTAAATTTCAAGTCGATCCGACAAAAATTGACGAAGTTATGTAAGTTTAAAAGTATACTGATTTGAACGTTTGGAGCAGATATAGGCAGCTGCGTTGCGCACAAAAGCAGTCCCTTTCTGCGAGTATAATAATCAGTGCGTCGATAGATTGATTGTCCGTCTTTGTCTATCTAACGGACCGAAATCGTGGACATTACCGACAGACGCTAGCAGTACAGCATTAGCAGTCGAGCAGTACACTCGACATTCGTAATATTTTATTTTGTGGGTCTCTTATTTTTTATATTATGGGTCGTGATTGAATGGATCGTGATGATAAAAAAAGATCTACAGATTTGACAATCGAAAAACCTAAATCAAGAACAGTTAAAAGGAAGCCTGTGAATCTGAAACTGATAAAATGTGATGAAAAGAGTTTTAGTGCATCAGCGCAAAAACTGGAAATGTAAGAGGACATAATTGTGCCAGAAGATTATTCTATAAAATATAGAATATTAAATTTTATATCTGTCTTTACTGTACTTTTCACTTTTGTTAAATGTAAAGAATATAATGGTAACGTGAAATTTCAAACTGCCAGTTCGCGTGGACTTCGATTCAAGATTGTTATTCTATGCGATTCGTACCTTTCTCGCAATATTTCTTCATGCCCTTATGTTGGTAATACATACGAAATAAATAGATGTTTTATTTTTACGATGCAAGTGTTAGGTTTAGGATTAAGGCTCCTGACTAGTCGCAGCGCCCATGTTGAAATCGTGACATCAGAAGCGAGAAACATGTTAATTTATGTTGCGTACTATTTTTAAATAAAGATAATTTGGATGAAAGGAAATGATGAAATCACTTTAAAACACTTGTAAAAATCGATGAAAACTGTCCTTCATCAAAAAATTCATCAAATTTATCAAAAAATGTCAGATTTCGAATGCTTTACACGGCTATTGAATATGATGCATATTAACGAAATTATTTCCATTTTTTATACGGAAAGAGATACTCACTTTTTAAAGTCGTTTTATAATAGTTTAACTGCAAAAAATTATTTTGTTATGAAGTATATAGTGCAACTCTTGAAGAAAAATCACCCCTGTAAATTGCTGTGCGACTGCTCAAAGATGAAGAAATTAAGTTTTCCATAGACAGATTTTTAGTAAACAAATGGCTTTTTGCAAAAACTAATGAATTTCAGGCTGGTTTAGGGTTAAATTTGTTTGTCATTACGAGGGCTACATTTTACGAGAATTTTAAAGCTTTGCGTTTAAATCTAAAATAAACACAGAGCGAGTAAAAAAAGGTCTTTTTCGGTGTTTTTTTTTTACTACAATAGATTTTAATGTTCCATATCTCATTTTGTAGGCACTTCGAATATCTACGTTTTTTATACCGATTTTTTTTCTATACAATCAATATCTTTTGTTTTATGAGCGAAAAACGTGCTTTTTGCAACTGTTATGTCCGGCGGACTCGCACGACTCTTTTCTTTCGTAGAGATCTGGAATTCGTCGAAATACTAAAATTTTATCTTCTTTCTTTTTTTTTCTCTATCTTAAAAACTAAAATAAGGAATCTGGTATCTCCTCGTGAATGTCGCTCCGAGATAAAAATCAATAATAAATACGTATGGAAAGCGTAAGACCGGCGCCAAGATTAACGGTCAAGTCGCGGACAATTCTCGCGAATCCGTAATTACAAAATTTAAGAAACGACACGCGACGTTCAGATTCTGGGTGGTCCCGTACGATGCATGCTTGCCTTCTCGACGCCCGAAACGTGCGTTTTTCCATAAATCTGAAGATCATAAAATTTTGGAGGACACTTTCCTCGGTACAGATTCCTGTCAACATCCTTTCCTCCCCCAAAATCTTGACCAATCCAAGAGCAAAGGAAAATCCTACTACCAGCCAACGAAATCTATGCCACCAATCCAAATTTGAGTAATCTGGGGCGATTAGTATAAAAATCGCGGTTCCGCAACCTTTGCCGCAGATTTTCTCTAAGTTCTCGAGTTATACTTGTCGGGCGATAAGTTAGAAAAGCGGTCGCAATACTCAAAGTTGATAGAGTCAGTGAGTCGATCGCAATACTCAAAGTTGATAGAGTCAATGAGTTTGTCGCGATACTCAAAAAGTTCTATCCGATTTTCGAAGCCCTCTTTCTCCAGTAGAATCAGTGTTAAAGAAACATCACCAGCCGTGCACATTCTGGTCGGAGAATCTCCAACGATAAGCATCTCAGTAGTAAGTCAGTATATCTCTATTCTCTGGCTCCCTCCTCGCTTTATCTTTTGGTAATTTATTTCAATATTTCATTTTTTTTATTATTAATTTGTTTTATTTTATTTTTATTCTTTTTTTTTTTTCTTTCTCCCTTTTGACCTCCTATAAGCAAATGAAAACATTGCAGTCCGTTCACATTATAATTTCAATCTGTCGCCGTCGCCGTACGATAATTGTTCGCCTCCTGTCGAACAATCTGTCGCCATCGCCGGTCGTTCATGTCCGCTAACACTATCATCATCCGAGGAAAATTAGGCCAAACCCTCTCAAATCTGCTCAT
>NW_017304800.1:227382-228897 GCF_001594115.1 Trachymyrmex septentrionalis
TTTTTTTTATTATTAATTTGTTTTATTTTATTTTTATTCTTTTCTTTTTTTCTTTCTCCCTTTTGACCTCCTATAAGCAAATGAAAACATTGCAGTCCGTTCACATTATAATTTCAATCTGTCGCCGTCGCCGTACGATAATTGTTCGCCTCCTGTCGAACAATCTGTCGCCATCGCCGGTCGTTCATGTCCGCTAACACTATCATCATCCGAGGAAAATTAGGCCAAACCCTCTCAAATCTGCTCATCAAAACCTCCTTCTCTTTTTATTCTCTCGTTATTCTCTCCGTAACTCCTCCCTTCCATTCTGCCACGATACTCTACACACACACTTACACATCCATAAATGCGTACATATAATTCAGAATAGAGAATCAAAAATTGTATTATTTTCTTTTTTATTTATTTGACAAAATTGTATTTATTTTTTATTCAAAATGTATCACTCAAGTTTGCTTTTTTTAAATTACATATATCATTATTGTTGAGTCAGCTTAGTGTGCTTGTGTGAGTAATGTAAGAGCGCTATCGATGTTCAACGAGAAGGCCCGAGTGTCTCCGTGGCATGTCTCGACTGTTATTGTTATTCGGGTCGACCGTCGCGTTGCCATGTCACTCTAACAAAGCAAACATGTTAGACTCTCGCATCGTTGCCATGCGAGTCAGTCTCGTCTCGTCTGTCCATCAATAAAGACGTATCTTTTCTTCTCTCAAATAGCAAATTGAACTTAATAACCGATTCAAGCCTCAACAATTATAAAATTAATTTCTCAGTAGTCTTTATTTAAATATAACCTCTCCTCGTATTATTAAGCTCTCCCGCGATTGCACTTCGCCCTCTCCTCGGTCACTTAGATTAAGTTCCATGACCGAAAGCCAGGGCATACGGCCGTATTAAAGTGCGCCCCTCTCGCCACACTGACTCAGTTTGGGCCCTTTTTAAAAGTACGTCCAATTCATGTGTCCGTTTAGCGGAGCACGAGCAGAGGTTTTCACTTCGTCCTCCGTTCGACTCCCGGCTCGTTAGGAGCCCTCAGGACGAAGCGAAGCGCCTCCCGATTTGCGTCGGTCCTTCCCCACGGCTCCCTTGCAGTCCGGAGCCCGGACACGACCAAATCGGTCTAATAATTCGGTTCCTTGTTACGTTCATCCCCTCAGCTCCGCATGCGCGCGGAGCTTGGACATAACACAACCATTTCGATTTTTTTCGCATATTTTCTTCACAAGTCTCGAGCCTCAAACATACGCATTTCTTTTCTGATGGCTTTTCGATTTTCGTGAAGAGAAATGGTTTATAATTTTTTTTCCTGTAAAATTCTACTTCTACTGAACTATTCTTGCTACTCGAGTTTATGAAGGAGAAGTTATACTATATAATGCACATAAAAAATCGTAAACAATTAAATATCTCATAAACTGTTGCGTTTTAATATGATTTATATTATTCTGGATTAATGGAAGGGGATAACACTATTATTACAATTTATTAAAACTTATATGTTATTTAGAATGCTT
>NW_017304800.1:228997-257776 GCF_001594115.1 Trachymyrmex septentrionalis
AATTAATGGAAGGGGATAAGACTATTATTACAATTTATTAAAACTTATATGTTATTTAGAATGTTTCCTTGCCCCTTATGATGCCTAGGGCCGCTGAGCGGCTGAGATTGCCGAGAAAGCATTTTCGGTTGCTTGAAACAAGTGATTAGTGTGAGAAGGAGCTTGCTGTCTCGTTCACTCTTGACGCGCCGCAAGCGAGCACACGGATATGGGCTCGTATTTATTGTAAATGTGTGGCTACCAGTTTCGCCAGACCGCCGTCTGATTCTGTGTCGCCACCGTCAACGCAGAGTTCTTGGCTAAATAGTCAGAAAAGTTTTGCGGCCTCATGGACAATTTTATTATCAAAGTACATACGATATAATTACCAAACATGTAAATGCTTATATGCAAACCCTGTGTTAACAACTTTTCATAAAAGTTGTTAAAGAAGAAATACAACAAACTTGTAAAGAAACAAACAGAAAATACAATGGAATTATGGGTTTTTGGAGACGGGACTTGGAAGAAGAGAGATTTCACTTCTTTGCGATGTTTCTTCATCGGATTTTACAGTGGCAAAGTTTTCGATATTCTTGTAAAAAGCGCATATTGTAAAACTTGCGAATTTTGGGAAAAAAAGATATTCTTGAGTATGAGGAGTGGTTGATAACGCATGAATCCAACTGTTCGGCAAATCACACAGGATCATCCGGTAAAATGATGCTATCATAGTAATGTTCAAACGCTCTGAAGAAAATTATAGTGTGAAATATAAAAATTATATCGGCGATAGGGATTCCAAAATTTACAGTGGCATTGTAAATTCTATACCTTATGGCAATACTGCCGTGATTAAAAAAGAATGTATTGGCCACGTTCAGAAACGGATAGGAAGTAGATTGCAAGCATGTAAAAAGAACAAAGGCCTCGGTGGAAAAAATAAATTAACGGGCAAAATAATTGACAAATTAACAACTTATCACAGTTTGACAATAAGGCGAAACTGTAATTCTGTCGAAAACACGTAATTTGAGCCATGTATGAACATTATAGCTCCAACGACCATCCGCAATACAGCAAATGCCCAACCGAAGCTGACTCTTGGTGCACCTGGCAGTGCGCTAGCGCGAGTGGCACACTGTCTTCGTTCACGCATGATTACAAGTCTATCGGATGATGTCTTGACTACAATAAAATCGATATATAAAAATTTAAGTAAAATTGAGTTATTAGAAAAATGTTTAGGCGATTTTACTCAAAATAACAATGAGAGCTTGAATAAACTAATTTAAAAACTCAACCCGAAAATCATTCCAAGTGGCAGTAATACTGTCGAAATAGCTGCTTCTATCGCCGCTGGTATATTTAACGAAAGTAATGCTGTACTTCTTAAAATGCTTCAAGCTATTGGAATGAGTAATGGCCCAAATGCAAACAGATGTGTCGAAAAAACAGACATTGTGCGCATCAAAATTTCAGACCTCCGCACGCAGCAGACAACTCAAGAGACACGAGCATTTTGATGACAGGCTCATATTGAAATTTTGGAGACTGCAGCTGATTTAGAGGGTTTACTATATGGTCCTGGAATAGACAACTCCGTGTAAGTTGAAAAATTTGCATGGTTGGTTGTAATTTGAAACTTCAAACTCATTTTTCTCAAAACCGCATTTTTAAAATTGATGATCAAAATATCTCGAGAACCGCTACATCGATTAAAATAAAATTTGATAGACTTTTTTAATATTAGTGTCAGATCGTAGCTTTTTTTGTTACGTATTTTTTTTACTGATAAAAAAACGAGCAAATTTTTGGTACAAGAATCGTACCTTCGAATTTGAACAGCTGCCATTTTGTTGCAAATTAAAAAAAAAAGAACGATCGGGCACTAGATAATCTTGTATGTTAACTAAATTTTTCGGGTTTTTTAATTTCAGATAAACCAGCTCAAAGCCAGAGTGGTCGCAAAACGTTTCTAAAAACCCTGCTTTTAGGAGATTATTCATATCTTTTTCATTTATCGATATTTTGCAATAAAAAAAAACTGAATTATCCTTGAAATACATATATTTGAATACATAAACATTTATTTCAAAAGTACTTCGTTTTTTCAAAAAAAATTTTCAAGGATACGTGTTTTTTCGACTTTGCAGGTAGGTTAAAGATTGAATTTTCATCAATGAGGACAAAAAAATTTTGGCTCCTTTTCTGGTAGATCAAACTTCAATCTTTTAATCTTTAATCTCATTCTCCAATACGTAGTCTGATTCTGGCCTAAGTTCGGCCTCCTATTCTCTATACTCTATGCCTATAGCCAATCGACAGACTTGAAAAAATTGTCGTACAACAAAAAACGAATGCATGTAATATTGACCTTGGTACAATTTCATAGTGTCGCTTGTCGTAGCGATAAAAGATCACAGGTGACTGAATTCTCCTTCAATTTGTTTGCCCACTTTCTTGTCGCAACACTGTTGAAAAGTTGGATTAATCCAACTTTTAACGATATCGCTTTTACGCAAAGATTTAAATATGAAACAGCAGGATGTAAAAAGGTATATATTACAATATATAAGATATAATAAAGGTATTTATTTAAGCTATATTCTAAAACATCCTTTCCAAGGAAAATTTTATTCAAAATATATAGGACATGTAACATATTCTACAGTATTTCGAGTAAAATTTTCCTCGGAGAGAACGTTTTGGAATGTTGCTTTAGAATATGGATGTCGTCGTAAAACTTGATAAAAATATGCTTTGATATGTTTCCATTCAAAATGAGAGAAATAATGTAGTAGAAAAAACAAGTAATATATCTATGAAGTACGAAACTTCTTTATTCACACTAAAACGCGCTAATTAATGCGTTTTAGTGAATAAAGAAGTTTCACATTTCATAGATATATTACTTGCGCGACGTCTTCTGCGCTTGATTCCTACTGTCCGTATCCTTTCCAGTTCTTTTAATTTAATTATTGTATTATTAAATTATTATTATTTATTATTATTATTTAATTATTGTATTATTTGTTATTATATTATTTGCGATAATTTCATGAAATTTTCAGACGGCTGTTGTACATACTTGTGACATGATCAAAGACGAAAAGAGCATTTTGACTCATGAATGTATGGAAGCATATAACTGATTATTCGTTAATAATTTTTTAATAATAATTTTTTTAAATCCATGTTTACGTTATTTTTCAAATTAAATAAAGGATCAACTCAAAATCTCTTTTTAAATATTTTCTTTTAAAATGTTCATCAATACATACAGATGTTAGTCTATTTTGCCATAATTTCGCGTTATTTTTGTTTTGCACAATCAACTTTTGCATCGCATCAACTTGATCCGAGATTCAATCGTAATACCGTTACTGATATGACATTTTGGATTTTATAGCACTTTACTACAATACAATTAATATAATTACCGTCAAAAATTTATTGCTGTTAACCCATTTATATGAGCGACATTCGAGGTTAGCGACATAGGGATCGATCATTCTGTATCTTCAAACAAGGTAAAAATTACAAAAGTAAGCAAATTACTAGATGTTAACCAATGAAATTATCAGTATTCTAGTAAATTCGCTCACTTTTGTAATTTTTCAAGATACAGAATCGATTCCATGAAATCACGTTACTTGTTTGTCGCTAAATATGAGCGACAAGCAACACCATGAACACTTTAGAGAAAGACGCTTGCAAATTGAGCCATATACTATGACTGAGCACACTATTGGCCGGTATTCATAGTCAATTCTTATATCAAGGCCATCTTAAGTAATGTCTTAAGATGCTAATACAGCCATTTGATTGGTTCGTGATTTCTTAAGACCGTATTTAAGACAATCTCGAACATAAGAATTGATTATGAATACTGGCCTATGGCCTAGTTTCCACCGAGAGTTTAAACTGGATCAGAATGTAAGAACTAACCAACTACAGTCAAGCATTCCTCTGTCGTTCGACTGTAACAGAGGAATACTCGATTGTAGTTGGTTGATTTTTATATTCTAATCCGGTTTAAACCCTCGGTGGAAATTAGGCCTATGTCCCTTCCATCATGCACTCTACTCATCTTTCTACCCTCACCATCGCCATCGGTAGTCCATTCATGTCAATTGCAGAATGCGACTGATTTTAATGTAGATATAGCTGTGTATGTAAAAGCTTGGTATATCTACCGACGTGATCGGACGCGTTTATTGCGTCATTATTTTTGGAAAGTGTGACCAACTTTAAACGCACAATTGTGTGTATGTTACTCTTTTTAGACTTTCGTATTCTGCATATTATTTTTTTGTTACTCACCGCATAAGCGGCATTTTCGATTCTGGCCGTATCGACTGATAAAGTTGGGGCCATTCTTACGCGAAGAAGAAGATAGCCGTGTATGTGCGCTGAACGCAAACGGAAAAAATGGTAATATCTCTTTCATATTTCTTTAATTTCGTAAAGTCGTAGAAAAATAATATATTACGCGAGCATTGACATATTATTTGCTGATAGATTTTGTCGAGGGCTAAACCGGCCTCATCAGAAGGCGTTCAAATGTTAGTCTCGCGCAAGGAGATACCGAAGCTAGAGGAATTTTTGGAAAAACGAGACTACACAGGCGCCTTGACATTATTGGAATTCAATAGTACCACCAGCAGCAATTTGGAAATGGACTTGTGGATGGGATATTGCGCATTTCACTTAGGCGATTATAAACGTGCAGCAATGATCTATGAAAACTTGAAGAACAAGGATTACGTACCTCCGGAGATTCTAACGAATCTAGCATGCTGCTACTTCTATTTAGGCATGTACTCTGAGTCACAAAAGATCTTGGAAGAAGCAGATAACAGTAAACTGCAAACAAGATTACTGTTTCATCTGGCCCATAAGATGGGTAATGAATCCAAGTTAATGAAATACCATCAAATGCTGCAAGATATTATCGAAGATCAGCTCAGTCTAGCATCTATTCATTACTTACAAGCTCACTATCAAGAAGCTATCGATGTCTATAAAAAAATTTTATTGGATAACAGGTTGGAATATCTCTCATATCTCTTTGATACAACAGAACCTTTAGGATATTTTTGTATAATTTTTGGCTATGACATTTTTACCTTGCACCTTTTTGCATATTCACGCAAGTTTAGAGAAAAGCACCAAGAGATGTGACTCTAGAGCAGATTCTGAATTATATTTCCTTATCCAACTGCAAGACAATTCCAGGTACCTGTTCTTTTATTTCTTTTCCTCCTCAAGTCATTCCTATGTCACCTTCAATTTGTCATCACAAGATCAAAATGATTTAATGCATCAAATAATTTTCATTTAAATTAAGTAGATTTTATAATTTCTTTTCAGAGATTATCTAGCTTTAAATGTATATGTAGCTTTGTGCTATTACAAGCTAGATTACTATGATGTAGCTCAAGAAGTGCTTCAAGTTTACCTGCAGAAATATCCAGATAGTACGATCGCGATTAATTTGAAAGCGTGTAATCATTTTCGTTTGTATGATGGAAACGCTGCACAGGTCGAGATGAAGCAACTCGTTGAAAAAATATCAAGTTCTTTCAGTTCTAGCCATGATCTTATACAACATAATACAGTTGTATGTGTAACTTCTTATAGGGTAACTTCAGTATTTACGCTGCGTGGAGTTTTATGTCAGAAGTCAGAAAAAATAGGAGATAAATAATTTTAAGTTGTATTAGTATTATGTTATAATTTCTTTTGTTTTTTTCTATTGTTATTATTATTAATATCAATAAAATTACTGTTAGTTGAATCGATTTGTCAATGTAGCACAATCATGCACATAACCTACATAAAATAATTACTATAGGGATTGCAAAAGGCTTCTTCGGAGTAAATGATGCTCATCGATGAGTTGACAGCGATTCCGGTTACAGTCGAATTGCAAAAGGCTTAATAGTTATTTGATAATACAACAGTGTAGAGGGATAGTAAGGAATAAAGTATAATAAAATACAAATATTTATCTCTTATATTTTTTGTTCAGTTTGATGTCTTGTATATCCCATCTGTTTGAAGAGGATATATAACATTTTTAATGGATGGGATTTATCAAGTGTATAAAGTTCGCAGATTAGATTTAGTACAATAAATGCAATAAATGCATTACATGAATCTCATCATAACATTTGTAATAACACAAAAAAATTATAATTATCTATTAATGTATATCAGACTGCTAAGAAAAAAAAATTTTTTTTTAATCGGCCATTTAGCTCAAAAGCTTCTATTTTATGCCAAAAGAATACCCCTAAATTTTTATCAAAAAATATTTAGATTTAAAGGTCGCTAATGAATGATTTTAAAATCAGTTTTTATTTTTTTTAATACATGTTTGATTTGATACAAAAATGACTTAAATCAGATTTTAAAAGTGGTACTGTATGTCTTTTTGGTTGCTGGACACGATGCAATAATTTATTTAACTCTATGATATATACGCCTTAAGAAATACAGCTTGATTAATGTGAAAATTTGATCAAATTTCGAATTCAAGGTTGATTTTAACAAGGTTCCAAGTGTTCAAATGGGTCGTTACTCCTCTCAAATTGTAAGTCTGTACACTCAGAACAAGATTCAGTTGGAATTTTCCCGGGATTTCTTATAGGGCCTTTAAAAGTTGTATTTAACTGAATTATAAAACGTTTTTAAGAATAGAATATATATATATATATATAATTTTTTTAAGTTCTAAAGTATATTGCTTTGTGGTTTTGACATTTTTAAATCAAATGCTTCAATTTGGCAATAAAAAACTTTTTATTATGAAATGAAATGAATACAAAATAAAAAAAATATTGTATACATATATGTAGTTTATTTCTATTTATTAAATCATGTTTTTTTGTTTTATGTACTTATTTCATTTTTTAATAAAGAGTTTTTTATCGTTAAATTGAAGCATTTAATTTGAGGATGTTAAAACCATAAAGCAATTTACTTTAAAATTTTTTTATGGATAAAAAAAAATTTTTTCTATCCTTAAAAACGTCTTGTAATCCAGTTAAATGCAAATTTTAGAGATCTTGTTGTAGGAAGTTCTAGGAAAATTCCAACTAGATCATGTTCTAGGTGAACAGAACCTACAATTTGAGAGTAACGACCTATTTAAACGCTTGGAACCTTGCTAAAATCGACTTTGAACTTGAAATTTGGTCATTTTTTCACATTAATTGAGTTATATTTTTTAACTCGTATATCATAGGGTTAAATAGACTATTGCATCGTGTGTCAGCGATCAAAAAAATATATACCATATTTACATAGAACCATATTTGAAATCCAGATTAAGTCATTTTTAAATCAAATCAAACTTGTATTAAGGAAAATCGAAACTTTGATTTAAAAATTGTTCACTAGTGACTTCTAAATCTTAATATTTTTTGATAAAAATTTAGGGATGTTTTTTTGGCACAAAATGAAAGCTTTTGCTAAGTGGCCGATTAAAAAAAATTTTTTTTTATACATATATATTATTCTTATTTTTTAATAAAATTTTGTATGTATATTTTATAAGTTATTGTGTTATTTTGTTTTATTTCTAAGCATTATTCATAAATTTTTTCTAAATTTTTTCTTTACTCATCTATGAGTAACCATATATTTCATTTGTGGGATGTACGACAAAAATTTAAGAGTTTTAAAAGTGTTTTTTATACAAAAATAAGTATTTGGATTTCTAATTTTTTTTTCATAATAATAGACAATACAAAGTTTTACTGTCCCAATTCTGTAACTCTTAACGACAATTTGGTATCATTATGTTGTTGCGCAGCTTTTTTACCATATATAATATCTGCGCAACGACAATATAACGATCAATATTATCGTTAAAAGTTACAAAATCGAGGTACTAATATAGTTTATTTACTTTAAAGTAAATAACACTCCATAATAAATAATACTTGATAGATTAAATTTTTATTAGGTACGGCGTATATACTGGAGTTACTTTAATACGTTTTACTTTTCCTACTTTTATTCTCTTTTTACGTAGGTCTTTAGAGGGGGTGAAAACGCTTTACAAATTTTACCCAATTTGGTAGACGTTATACCAGAAGCCAGACTTAATTTAGTAATATATTATTTGAAACAAGATGACATCAAGGCAGCCTATGATTTGATCAAAGATCTAGAACCAGCAGTTCCACAAGAATATATTTTAAAGGGTATAGTTAACGCTGTTATGGGTCAGGAAACTAATTCTGTATGTCATTAAACTACTTATCTTTTAGCATTATTGAAAAATTTCTGAATTACTACTAAATTTTTTTAGCGCGACAGTATAAAAACTGCACAGCAATACTTTCAACTAGTGGGTTCTTCAGCATCGGAATGTGATACCATACCTGGTAGACAATGCATGGCCTCCTTCTTCTTCCTTTACCGACAATTCGAGCGCGTCAGATTATATCTGAATTCGATAAAGACGTATTTCTCTAATCAAGATAATTTTAACTTTAACTACGCTCAAGCACAAGCTGGGGCGGGCTACTTCAAAGAAGCGGAGGAAGCTTTTCTGATGATACGTAATGAAAAATATAAAAATGATTACATTTACATCAGTCTTTTATCATATTGTTGTAAGTAATAGCAATATCTCTCTGCTCATAGAGTACATAGAGAAAAAACAAAAATACTTTTATTATATAATTAAAAGCTATCGATTGAGACTACTCAAAACTTAATCGATAAAACTATCGAGAGTCGATAAACTCTGGTGCTTATAACTTATTGGCTCATGTACATATATGTAGATACACTGATATGCGGTCCAGTTTCAAGAATCGACTAATCAGTCTAATTGATTGACACCCGAAACACTAACATACCACCTAATATTTTGTTATAACTTTTGTCAAATAATTATCATAGTAATAATATGATTTACAATTGTTTGTCTTTTCTACTCTTAGATATAATGAATGAAAAGGCCGAATTGGCTTGGGAACTGTATTTGAAGATGGACACATCAGCGGAGTCTTTCAATTTGCTTCAATTGATTGCTAACGTGTGTTACAAAGTAGGCGAATTCTGGTATGCTGCTAAAGCTTTCGATATGTTGGAGCGAATGGATCCGAGTCCTGAACATTGGGAAGGAAAGCGTGGTGCATGCTGTGGTGCTTTTCAGTATATTATTGCGGAGAAATTACCAAAGTATGTTTTATATATCGTACATTTGCATAAAACTGTATCGGGGATTAATTTGTCAATTTTCTTTTTCATTATACAGAGAACTGCTATCGGAAGTGATACAGATTCTGAAAAATACATCCAATTCTCAAGTGGAACAGATAATACGCGTTATGCGGAAATGGGGAAAGGAAAACAGAGTGAATTGCTAATATCATTGAATTTTGTGTCATTGTTAATATCATAAATTCTGTCTAATAAACGTTTTCTGTATTTTATAAAATAGTAGCATTACAGATAAATGTATCGATTAGGGAACCAAGCTCCAATGAC
This sequence comes from Trachymyrmex septentrionalis, assembly GCF_001594115.1. Lineage (NCBI taxonomy): Eukaryota > Metazoa > Arthropoda > Insecta > Hymenoptera > Formicidae > Trachymyrmex > Trachymyrmex septentrionalis. The sequence goes on from NW_017304800.1 coordinate 238,493, forward strand.
CTTGACCTTGACATATATTGTCAAGGTTATGACCCTGAGTGACCTCCAACAAGTTTTAACCGTCGCTCGTACTTCATTAAAAAGTTATTAACAAAAAAATTTAAGAAATAACGTATACGATATTCCTTTTCCACTATATAAAACAGAAATTTTCTGCTTAAGGCATTTTCATACTGACACTCGACGCTTGATTCGAGTGTCAAACAGGTCACGTGATCTAAATTGACGAATACTAAGCATCAATTCTGATCACGTGAAAATGAACGTCGAGCATCAGCATGAAAAAGCAGCCTTAAAGTATATTTTACAACTTTCCACGCGAAGCACTTCACCTCTCCCTTCCTTGCTTAGGGGCGCACTACATTCGTATTTTCTTATATAATTTTTGTTAGAAAATTTTTTCCTACTTTACTCTGCATACATAGTACCATGCATCGAGTTTGGTTAGGGTTAGGTTATTATACACCCATGAGTATATATGTAGACTGTTGGAAAAGTTTCTGCAAACAATATGAAAAAATCGGTAAATGGCTTTATTGTTTTTCGAAGTATTCGTCTTCAAGATCGATATATTTTTGCATACGCTTAAACCAATTTTCGAAGCATTTTTTCCACTCTAAGGTTGTAACCTCAGAAATCAGTGTACGAAATGTTTCAACAGCTGCTTCAGGCGACTCAAATCGCTCATCACGCATTTTATTTTTAATGTTTGGGAAGAAAAAGAAGTCATTAGGTAATAAATCAGGTGAATACGGACAAAGAGTCATCAATTCGACATTATCAATGGATAAAAAATCAACGGTTTGACGTGCTGTGTGACAGCTGGCGTTGTCATGATGAAGGATGCGACGATTTCGGTTTGTTCTACGCAATTCATTTATGACTTCTGGCAAACAAATTGTTGTATACCAATCAGTATTTACAGTCCTTCGATCCTCTAAAGCCACGGTTGTCACATGTCCGGTATAACCGAAGAAACAAGCAATCATTTGCTTGGCAGCACTGCGTAAACGAACAACTTTTGTTGGTTTCAGTTTATTTTAAAATACCCAAACAGTGGATTGTTGTTTACTTTCGGGCTCATACGAATAGATCCATGTTTCGTCCCCAGTAACAATATTGTAGACCAAATTTGACCGACTTCGGTTGAATTTCTTGAGCATTTCTTTGCTCCATTTAACACGAGCCTGTTTTTGAGCTTCGGTCAAATTGTGGGGGATCCAACGATTGCAAAGTTTCCATACGCTCAAGTGATCATGCAAAATCGTATGTATTGTTTTCATGTTTATGCCTAAGGATGCCTGAATCTCGCGGTATGTTAATATGCCGGTCTCGTTCAATCATTTCACGCACAGCATCAACATTAGTGGCAACAACAGACGTGGATGGACGACCTTCACGGAATTCATCACTAAGAAAGGTACGTCCACGCTGGAATTCGGCAAACCAATTATAAACAGTCCTATTGGATGGTGCTTCATCCCCAAAAGCCAAATGAAGTCGATCAATAGATTGTTTCGGAGTTAGATTACATTTGTAATCGTAAAAAATCATTGCCCGAAAATTTTCACGCGAAATTTCCATTTTCTTACAAAATAACTTTTTCTAAAATACTATGCAAACAAAACTAGTTGGCTTGGGTACAAACTGTCAATTGAATTATAGATTAAAAACGTCTAACATAATTTTACGGATATGATAGTAGCAGAACATTGGCGCCACTGGATTGCAGAAATTTTTCCAGCAGCCTACGTACTATTATATTTGAAAATAATTTGTCTGAGTAAAGGAAATATTTATTTTTCATAAATCTTAGAAATATTTTTCACTAGCACGACTGGAACTAAGGATACGCATGAACATATAAGTTAATTCAAGAGAAACGTTGTCCCTAAAATTATTTGTCAACTGTCATAAAACTTTTTATATAGCATAAAAAATTAAGTCTTAGTTATATAACGAAAGTCAAAAAAAAATTTAAGTGACGAAAGTTATGTTCAGTGAGTCTACGATTTTTCTTTCTTACGTCAAAAGAAATCTAACAAAAATCAAGCGCTGCGTGATATAAGAATGAAATTCCGTTTTTTCTTTATTGAAAAAGTTTATTTTTGCTTGTCGTAGACTAATAGTATGTGAGAATTGTTTTAAAAAACGACAAAAAATGGGAAAGGTTAAATTTAAGTTACTCTGACAATAAGAATACCATAGTACGAAAAAGCACGTGACAAAAACTTTTCCGAGATAATAACGAAAGTGAAAGGAAAGGGATTTCCTAAGACGAACGATGGTGAGAGTAATGTTCATATGCGAGGAAGGGAGTTAATTTTATGTTGTCAAGGTTTGTTAGAATGTTGTTCGTAACCAGAGAATTTTTATCATCTCCCACTCTGAAAATTTTTCGAGAAAATCTCTACGTGTAAAAGGAAGGAAATCAATCGGAAAAATTGTCAAAATCTACTAGCCAATGGCGTGGCTAAAAATTTTTATTGATTCATTCTTCTTTAGGAATTTTCGTGAATCACTAGCGTATAAATAGCGCGTATCGAGTGTGAGTAACGGATTAGTTCTACGTTGATTTTCTCTGTCAAGAATTGATTTTTGTGAAATCAATAGTTTCGTGAACGATAAAAATGGCACTTCGCGAATTCTTTATCGTCGTCTGCAACTTGAATCAGAAGTTAGTTAATTGATTATCTGACAAAGTTATCAGAAAACGACGAGGAAAATTATTCAGTTTTCGGGTATTTCGTGGGTGAGTGCTCCAGTACATTGTTGGTACAGTACGTTGTGCATTATGCACAAGGGGCATTGCGGCGGCGATGCGAGAAAATAATTATTTAGAAGTACGCGAGTGCTTTAATCATGAAGAAGACATATGCGTAAATTGTGGAGCCTCTTTATTCCAGCACGACGTAAATTTTAAAAAGTTAGCAAAAATCCACAGTAAGTTATGCAAAAGATAACGAAATGTTACTTTTTAACACGAGAAAATGAAGAAGAACAGGAGGCAGAGAAAATTATAGAGGAGAGAGAAAAGAAAGAGGAGGACAGGGAAGTGGGTAACAAAGGCGATATTTCGGTGGTGGAATCCAGTAATATCTCGGAGATAGAAGAGACGCAAGAAGCTTTGGAGGGAGAAGAAGACATGAATGAAAGAGAGGAAGAGGAGGAGGAGGATGAGGAGAAAGCTAGATACTATGCTCATGATGTTAAAGGTAATAATATTTTTCTACTTTTTATATATTTTTCTTCTAATGTATTCTCATGTACGAATTTTTTATTAGATATTTCATATACGCCGGTTAAATGATACAAATCAATCGAGTCGATATTCCGAAGATTTTTACGCGAGTGAACGAAGCAACTAAGGTGAGTTACCTACTGTACTACTAAACATAGTCACTATTTTGAATGTAACAAAAGATTTACGCGTGATGTTTGCTTATATACGATTATATAAGCAATATTAATACGAGTATATTATATATTAATATTGTAACTAAACATTTTCATGGTTTCAAATCATCATAATCTGACACAATATTTTAGCATAATTTATTTTATCGATATTAATATATAACAAAATTTGCTTAATTTTTCAGTACAAACCGGTGGTGGCGCCGGCAGAGATGACGCCGATCTAATAAACGAAAGAGAGGAGAATCCTGCTGACATCGAGGAGCATCGTCATTATCACCATCAGCAACAGCATCATCGACACGAGATTGGCAAACAATTTAATTTCTTAAAGTTAATAGGGCGGAAAACTCGCGGCGTTTCAGAAATTTCGGCATTCTCGGAAGAGAAGCAAGTTTCGTAATATGGTCAATACCCGAAGGCGCGAATATCGTTTGCTGGTTAGAAAACGTGTTCCGCGAAATCTACGCGTATGCGATACGTTTGTGCGAACCGGGCGATTACGTAAGAATATCGCTAATTTGGCGAATCTAGTGCATGGTCCGGCAGGACTATCGCTTGTCCGGTACGCGACTTCCGAGGATAGGGGATACCCCTAGTCTTCGAATCATTTTTGCTTCATGCGCCCTCTTCGATGTAAAGTCGTTACCGAGAATCCAGGGAAAAGTATACGTAGGAGTGGTACGACGGTACAGAAAGAAATGGCATGCAAGGGATGAGAATGAGTTCAAAGGTAGAGCAAATTATAAATACAAAAGAGATCGCGTCGCATTCGTGTTCTATGATTTCGAAATGCGACAGGACGAGACGTGTGAAGGAACCGAAAATGTACAAATTCACGTTCCGACTTTTTGCGTCGCACAACAAATTTGCGAAACATGTGCAGGGATAAAGGATATGTTGGTGCGATATCGTTGGTACGGAGTGTGCAAGTTTATATTTCGACATGATCCGATTAAACAATTTGTTAATCTCGTAACACAAACAACAAAATGTTTCAAAAATATCATTTGTATAGCATATAATGCGAAAGTGTTCGACGCGCAATTCATTTTGAAATATTTATTCGAAAACTCGGAAATTACGGAAGAACTGCGGGTAATTTCAAACGGGATGAAAATTATGGTATCGCAATGTTGGTCGAGAACATTAAATTTACATTTAGATAGCGTAAATTATTTGCCGATGCGTTTATTTGATTTGCCCAAAGCTTTCGGACTGAAGAATACATTGGGTAAAGATGTCTTTCCCTATTTATTTAATACAAAGGCGAATCAAACGTACATTGGTTTGATACGACGCGCGATATTATTCTCCCGATCAAATAAAACCCGAAGGACGTAAACGGTTTACGAAATGGCACGAGGAAATGATACGATCAAACTTTATTTTTAATTTTTAACTCAAAATATAGCCGTAACGATGTAGATATTCTTCGACGCTCGTGCATGGCATTTAGAAAGATCTTTCTAGGACACGGTAATGTTCGTTCCAGGAGTGCACAACTATCGCTTCCTCGTGCATGAAAATTTTTTGCAAAAACTTTTTGCGCGAGGAAGAAATAGGAATCATTCCTTTGGGCGAATACAGAAATGTAGACAGACATTCGCAAAAAGCTTTAGGGAATGCTGGAATGCCCTGTTTTACCAACAAAGTATGACTAATTTTCCCTGACTCGTTTCTCTTAATTGCACTTACGGATTGAAAAATCCTTCTCTATGATTAAAGTATCGACAACAATACAGACTACCAGATACAATTTAATACGAAAAACAAAAGAAAATTAAAAATTGTAGTTTTGTTACTGGCTCCTGCAATCGACTCGTCGCAATATGTGTTGCATATAAGAGTTTCAGATTTTATTTGTTTAAAATAAGTAGCCAGCAGCTTACAGAAAACTTCGAAGAAGAGAACGGAGTCTACGAAAATTTCATTTGTATGCTACGAATGAAATTGCTGCTCAACGCTTCGGTATCTGAGCAGAGTCGAAAATTAACCGAAAATAATATAATATATGTGAATAATATTGTATAATATTGTATATTTTTTGTTTATAAAGACATTATTTATACACAAAAATTGAAATAACTAATATCATATTTGTTTTATTATTATTTTTCCTCTCAAGAGAAAAAATTTTAACCAAGGCTGTAAGAAACTTGTTACGAGTTTGAGTAGATCGATAATTCTGATCGTTTCTGCTGATCCAGCGAGGCATACTTGATGACAGCGCCGCTGTAACAATATCGAGGAACTAAAATAGTGCTCGGTATCATGGCTTCATATCAGTTTTATTCGTAGCATATAAACGAAATTTTTGGCGAATCTTTTCTCTTATACTAAAACTCCTAGCTCATTTCTACAGGCATACTATTGTTCTTTGAGATTTTCTGTAGGGCGCCAGCTACTTATTTCAAACGTAAGTCTGTAATTGTTATATACAACACATTTTTGACTTGACTCGGATGTCGAAGTGTCAAACGGCACTTAGTAGGAAACGTCATTCCTCTCATCGACCGCGTGCAAATATGGAAATAGATTGAATCATTATGTAAACCAGCAATATATTATCAGCTGGAAACGCCAAAACATATTTTTCTATACATAAATATATATATATATATATATATGGTATATATTATATATATATGATATATATACAAGGTGCGTCCCAAAATTTTCCGAACTTTTGAAATAAAACAACAACGGTTTACTTTTTTTTTCAAATTCAAATTTGTTTATTCAAAGTAGTCCCCATCGGACTCAATACAACGTTTGGCACGATCTAAAAGCATTTCGAATGAGTGTTTTATGTCGTTCAAAGGTATGTCCTTCAGAATAGTGGTACAAGCCCTTTGGATGTCTTCTACGTCCACATACCGCTTTCCTTTCATGGACAAATGCATTTTGCCGAATAGGTAGAAGTCACAAGGTGCCATATCAGGTGAATACGGGGAATGGTTGATTGTTAAAATGTCATTTTTAGTCAAAAAATCAGTGACAAGTGTCGAACGGTGAGATGGCGCATTATCGTGTAACAAGCGCCAACTTCCTTCTTCGCGATATTCTGGCCGAATACGACGAATGCGGTGCACCAAACGCTTCAAAACGCTTACATAGAATACAGCATTAACTGTTTGGCCTGCTGGAACGAATTCTTTGTGCACAATACCCTTGGAATCATAAAAACAAATGAGCATTGTCTTCACTTTTGACTTCTCAAAACGCGATTTTTTGGGTTTTGGGTCGTTTCGCGCCTTCCATTCCGCGCTTTGACGCTTGGTTTCTGGATCGTATTGAAAACACCACGTCTCGTCACCAGTAACAATGCTATAAAGGAAGTTTTGGTCCTTTTTGGCTTCCTTAATAATGTCCTTTGAATGTTGAATTCGAAGCATTTTTTGGTCGTCAGTCAACTTGTGTGGAACAAATCGTGCACAGACTTTTTGTAGGCCCAAATGTTCGGTCAAAATGCGATAAATCGTTGATTTGGGGATGTTCAATTCCATTTCCATGTATCTCACTGAAGATTTTGGCTCATGCTTGATGAAATTACGCACAACTTCGATGGAATTTTCGTTAATTGTCGATTTTGGGCGACCTGTATGTGCGTCGTCATTTATGTCCTCACGACCGTTCTTGAATCGCGTATACCACTCATAAACACTGGTACGGGCTACACAATTATCACCATAAACTTGTTTCATCAAATTATGGGTTTCGGTAAATGTTTTACCAAGTTTAAAACAAAACTTAATATTGGCTCTTTGTTCGAAGTTCATTCTCGTACCGATGTATACAACATACTGACACTTGAGACGCCATAACTTCGTTTCCACTGAACCAAATGTCATGAAATTTTCACTGGAAGTCAGGTAGGGATGTACCTTTCAAACGCGCAATCGAACACAGATGGCGCCACCCGACCTATCCCTATTGAAAAAGTTCGGAAAATTTTGGGACGCACCTTGTATATATATATATATATAAATCGTTGCTTAAAAGGAGTCGAGCATCCTTGATGCATCGACGATGATGATAAACCGGAACCTCAATGCAACATATTCTTGAATTGCAGACGTGAAATTAATCTTATCACTGTCTGCCCCGCTTTATATGTTTTTTTATAGTTTTAATTTCATTTTCAAATGAAACCAAACATTCCAAGGAATTTTAATAATGCAATATGTCATAATGTATAAAAAAATATTGTGCATTTGCTCTACTAATTCGTTACTGTAACTTTTTTAAAACCTTTTATTGAAAAAGATTCGACAAAATATAAAAGCAGATATAAACGCTCTTTTATATATATATATATTGTATATGTTATATATATATATATATATACATACATATATGTTCATACAATCATCTCACGATATATGTATAAATATTTCAATAAAAAAAATTGAAATTATCGAAATTTTGAAGAGAATTATAGGCGTATTGAAAAGGAAATTAAAAATTAAAGGAAAATATATTCTTAGTGTAAATTAAAAAATAAAATATTTTTACGTAAAATTTTTTGATATGCGAGCATTATAAATGTACGAAAATGTAAGCATTCCCGAACTTATTTTGTGCAACATTTTTTTTTTATTTTGAAGCGCTATATTTTGATGAAATATTGGATAAAACGTAACATAAAATATTTATATTTTAAAATAGGATTTCTAAGCTAAATGCTTTTTGAAAAAATTAGGTACAATGATTTTCGGCAAAAATATCGAATTGTTTTACTTTGTAAAATTCATCAATTTCTAAAAACATACTTTTATTGTAAAAACGAACTTTTTTTATAATATTCTTGACTTTTTTTACTGAAAAGCTTATGGAAAGAAGACAGAAGGGGAAAAATGTTTATTATAATGTATTTGATTATACACTTTTTTCAAAATTTTTTAAGAACTTTCTTTGATCGTCTAAATAAAAAAAAAATTTTGCACTAACATTTTGCACAAAGAAGAAGCTCAATATCTTCTGATTAAAATTTATTTTCTTTAAATTGCAGCATTTAAAAATAAGACAAAAGTATTTTGAAAAATATCAATTTTTAAATTAATGTAAAGAAACAAAATGACGTAGAAAAAAATACATACGCAGATTGAATACTTGTATGTTTGCGCTATCTTTGCCCTATATTTTTGCTCTATCTTTGCGTTTTCAAATGCATTGTTCAAAATTTCTCTAAAATTCTTTTTCCACATACATATCCTTTCATGAAAAATAGAAAAGTGTTTTTTGGTCAGGTGTGTATGAGTGAGTGCGTGCGTGTGTGCGTGTGCGCACGCGTGTGTGTGCGCGCAGAATTTCTCGAAGTAACCGCATCAGCTGGTAGAGTAAGAACGAATTATTAATATCTCAAATTTATTAAATAAGCGCGTATCTGCCCGACATGTAGAAGTTGTCGGCCCATTGGTCGCAGTCACTAGCTACCGGGGACTGCGTGGTAAACACCCGCATTACGCGCATGATACAAAACGCGCGCTTACCAGGCAAACTCCGCTCCCCGCGAGTGTAGTGACCGCGACAAATAGGTGCACACTTGGCGGTAGACCGCGTGGATACGCGTTTATTCGGTGATCTGTAGAAAAATGTACTACTATTCTAATGTCAATTATTTGCAAAATGGTAGAGAACTTTTTAAACTTAGTTTACCTGCTCTATTAACTTACATAAACTGATGCGATTATTACGGAACATTGTATATATGCAATTTTTGATGCTGTCTGATTACTCATGGAATCAGCTATACAGGGTGTTCTATTTTAATTGACTCAAATATTTCTTGAACGATGCATTTTATGGAAAAATATTTTAGAAAAAATTTTGTGACTTCGAGAGGGACATAAAATAGTACCATTGATTTGATCTTAAGTAGTCTTCTCAAGGTTAAGTCAACGTGACCCATGTTTTTTTAAATTAAACTCCAATTTTCAGTACGTATTCTTGTATTATTAGCACATTTCAAGAGCAGTTTTACAAAACACTAATAAAATATTTTTTCATGGAGTACTTATTGAGTTATAAGGCTTGAAAGTAACAATATCATCGGCATTAGCATTAATCAAGATGACTAAAACCTCTTGAATATTCAGTATCATAACCTTGATAACATTTGTTAAGATCAAAACTACTAGAGATTATCTTCCTCTTTAGGATTCCTCTTATTTTTATTTTTACACTAAAAATTAATTGTTACATATGAGTGAAAATAAGAGGAACAAGCTGCAGTGCTCTAAATAAACATTATCAAGATCATGATATTAAACATTCAAGAGGTTTTAATCATTGTTTAGGTATCTTAAGTAATGCCGGTGATATTGTAACTTCCAAGCCTTATAATTAAAGAGGTACTTAATGAAAAAATATTTTATTATAGTGTTTTGGAAAGCTCTTGAGGTGCTACAAGAACACGTGAAAATGGATCGTGGATCTTTTCACCAGAGGCAGTTATCACAAGAATCTCAGTGTTATTCTTATCTCGCAGAATTTCTTTCATCAGGGGAGTGATCAACGCGATATATCGCTCAACGCGAATTACGTCGTTTTCAAAAATCCACGTGATCGCGCTCAAATTCGTCATTTAGCGCGTTATGTCTTTCCCGACGATCTGAAATTCCTAGAAGAGGAACTATACTATGACACTACGTCGAAGTCTCACGGCTATTTGCTGCTCGATCTGAAACAATCAACCCCGGACGAGTATCGATTTCGAACGTTTTCTCGTATTTTTCCCGAGGATACGACTCATTACGTCTACGTGCTACGTAGATCATTTTCCAGCAGATTTGTAAAAGGGTACGGGTAAATATACGTGTCAGTCGTAGATTTTTCTCGCGATGAAAGTGAGTGACAAGAAATCGCACAATGCGACAAATCGCCTCACATTCGATCGGTAAGAAAAATGCCTGTCTCCTCGTGGCGCTCTATCATTTGAACAAAAATCAACACACAACCTTCTTATGCTAACGAAAAACTAATTCGTTGTATCTACGAATGTGTTTTTAATACACTTAAAGGTATGTCGTCTCGCTCGAACGTTGTGAAAAAAATCGGTTAACCAAATACAAAACGGTTCTGCGTCGCATCATTGCAAAACATGATAATTGGAAAGATAAAAAGAAAGCTGTTGGTGTAGCGAGGCGGATTTTTATTTTATATTATCGGACCTATATTATCGATTTTATTATCACTAATTATCAAAGGAACGAAATAGTGGGGATAAAACGTTATGGAGAGGGTAAAAAAATAGATTTAATTTCGTCGGAAAATCTCGAGAGAATGCAATATCAGTCAGAATCCGACATCATTCACTGGCGGAGAGTAAAAAGAAATAGCAGTACCGCAAAATTTGGATAACACAGCGAACACTAATAATACAACGCAAATCCCCAGAACTCATCTAATATGATTCGATGCGGAGATGAGTCGTATTCTTAATTCTGATTAGCCATGCGACAAAAGATAGAAAATGCACAGAGAGGCATTATGGCGATATCTGCGATTTATTCAAGAAACGCAAAGATGTACATAACGAAAACGAAAATGCAGAAGACAATGCTACACGAGATGCCTCCGCTGATAACATGACGACGAACGATGGCGTTTTTCATGATCTCACGCAAACATTCAATATAACACCGCCACCACATTCCATCAATAACACCAATATTATTACGAAAAATTTCGAAATTTTGAGCGAGCATAATCATGCAATAAAAAGCATCAAAGAAATAATGAAAAGCGTACCGAAATCTTATCGTAAGCATGCACACTTATTGATGAAGTATTTATTTTGAAAAGCTGTGCCTGATAGAATTAGTTGAGACGAGCATGGAATTGTGACTATAAATGATAACGTCATGAAAGATTCGAATATCAGTGACTTGGTCGACGCGATGCGCGAGAGAAAAACTGTGAAAGTAGTGGATAGAAATCAGTTTGTGCTATTACTCCGTGCATTGAACATATCTTCTGCGCTAGTGAGAAATAAAAGATTGTCCACGCACGGTATTAGTGTAAACAGCGTAAAATTTCGACCACAAATGAGTCCCACGCCGATTGTATCGAGAGCACGAGAAAAGTGAAAAACATAAAAATTACAAACAAGAAATAGACGAAAAAAGTTCGCTGATTCTTTCTAGCACACGAACAACTAATACCCCCTGTTCCGGAATTATCGTTACTTTTCATATTCTCGGCAAGCCAACAGCGTCAACACCGAGCCATTAAAACAAGCATATCGCTCATGTTCTAAGTACGCTGTCTGTCTCAAATGACACCCCACCTTGCGTAAATCCCGAAAATTGTCGATCGCGCACACGCTCTGTGTGCGAATCGTCAGTTCGCTGACTAATCTCGATCGATGATCATTATTCGAATATTCAATGTGAACAAAACGACGTGTCGCGAATCTCCAGTGTATTCTACTCCGTTCCAAGATACGCGTAGGACCATCCATGTGAGAAAGAATTGCGGGAATTTGCGGAAAGATTCGCCAATCGCGTTATTGCAATATTAATTTTTATAACGGCGACAAGAATTTCTTCATCATAGTACCAAGCACGCATCGAACAGAATATAGTAAAGTTCGAATTACGAGCATTGCCTACTGCCCGCTTCAAAAGCAATTTAATTCCGACTCACGAATAAAGGAAATTGTTGAAACAAAGAGAATCGACATTATTACAGCCGCCTTGATGAGCGAGCCTTTCAATACAAAGTGACACCAGCGATCCGTCACAAAACATATTTTGGTCCTTCGAGCCGGATCGTCGCCAAGTTATTGTTCTTTGTTTGATTCTCGACCTTGCTGAGACGTGCCTTCAGTTGGAAACAATGTTGTCTCTCGACGAACTGATGAGCGTGTAAAACCAGCAGATGGGCGTCATATCTCGCACGCTCACGAATTTCAAGAAGCTCGGACAGGTCAAGATGACACGTGATAACGCCTCGCAATCCTCAAGGAAACCTTTGCCAGATGCCAGGAGCTGGGCAAAATCACGCTAGCTGCGGACGAGAAGTCGAAAGCAACCTATGTGTACTTCAACCAGAACTATTTCCTGACGTGTGAGGACTACACAAAGCTGCCGACTACATGGCTGAGGTATTGGACTGTCACGAAGTTCGCGAACCCCCACTGTACATGAAGTAAGTGGTCTAAATAATTCTTTTCGATCATCATCGCATCTTCCGAAGATCAACCTGCCGACCTTCGACGGGAGTTTCGACAAGTGGGAAAGCTTTCGCGATAAATTCAAATCGATGATCCATGAGGATCAAAATCTAACGAACGTCGAGCGCATGCACTATCTATGTTCCTATGTAAAGGGGGATGCAAGTAACGTCTTAGACTATCTTGCCAATAATTTCGCTATCGCGTGGAATATTCCAATACATTTACAATCGCTTTTCAATTTACCGTCGCTTACAACAGAACCTCCAACGACCTTCGCATGCTTCGCGATCAAACCAATAAAGCGATACAAGTTCTGAGCAATCTCGGTTGCGCGACTGAACATTGGGATGATTGGCTTGTTTTTCTAGTATCACAAAAACTCGATAAATCATCGCGAAAAGCTTGGTAATTTAAACTCGGCGATACAGCGATAACCTGCGTTATCGCGAACTTGATCAATTTCTTGCATTGCGTATTCGCGCGTTCGACGCGATTGCATCGGCGAACGCAACGGAAAAGTCACAAACGACTTCCAAAAAGAAAACTCTCGCCTTACATACTGCGTCTATCGTTCCGTTTGTATGCTCATTGTGCAAAACGAACTATCTATTGTATCAATGTTCTACGTTCCTAAAGCAAACTCCGTCCCAACGTTTTGAAAAACTCATTAAAAACCAGAAACGCTGTGTAAACTGTTTCAGTACGAAGCATTCCGTGAAAGATTGTACAAATCCTCGCGCGTGTCGACAGTGTAGTAAACGGCATCACACATTATTGCATTTCGATCATTCCATTCAGCCTGTCGACGCTAAGTTACCGTCGATGTCCGTACCAACGAGTAGCGAGAATGTCACCGCCGTCGCTACGCATTTATTGTCAAAGACCGTAGCGCCGAGCTCCAAAATCTTGCTCGCTACGGCGCGCGTACGAGTTTATTCGCCTCATAACCGTTTTATCACCGTTCGCGCACTTCTCGATCAGGGATCCGTCTCTACGTTCATCTCCGAATCACTTGTTCAACGCCTACGCCTTGCGAGAATTAATCGCTCCGTTTGCATTACCGGCATTAGCGAAATGCAATCCGTCGTGCGTCACGCTGCGCAAATTACAATTATCCCGACGCATCGCGACGGACCTGCCTATACTACGATTGCGTTTATATTAGGAGTATAAATAAGTTTCCGCCGTTTTTTATCAAAAATTGAGCATTTATTGTGAAAGAACGGTACCTAATGTTTTATTCGAAGTATTGTCCATCGCTAGCCACTACTTTTTCCCATCTTTCTGGCAGCATATGGATACCGCATCGGAAAAACGCTTTATCTTTTGAAGCTATCCACGAATCGACCCAATTTTTGGTATCTTCATATGATGTGAAGTATTGCTCAAACAGGCCATGCGCCATCGATCGAAACAGGTAGTAATCAGAAGGAGCAATGTCTGGTGAATACGGCGGGTGGGGTAAAACTTCCCAATTGAGTGTTTCCAAGTAGGTTTTGACCGGCGCCGCAACATGTGGACGAGCATTATCATGCAGAAGAATAACTTTATCGTGTCTGGAGTAGTAGTGGGCGCGTTTTTCCTTGAGTGCTCAATCTCATCAATTGTGTTCGGTAGAGAGCCCCAGTAATGGTTTCGTTCGGTTTGAGCAACTCATAATAAACGACACCTAGCTGATCCCACCAAATACACAACATGAGCTTTTTCCCATGAATGTTCGGCTTGGCTGTCGATGTTGAAGCATGGCCAGGTGGTCCCCATGATTTCTTCTTCTTTGGGTTATCGTAGTGGATCCATTTTTCATCACCAGTGATTACACGGTGCAAAAAACCCTTTTGTTTATGCCTGGCAAGCAGCATTTCACATGTGAAAAATCGGCGTTCAACGTTTCTCGGCTTCAGTTCATATGGAACCCAATTTCCTTGCTTTTGAATCATTCCCAACAATTTTAAGCGATGTGAAATTGCTGGTTGAGTCACTCCTAATGTAAGTGCAAGTGCTTCTTGCATTTGGCACGAATCTTCATCCAATAATGCTTTCAATTCCGCGTCTTCGTACACTTTCGGCCTTCCGCTACGTTCTTTGTTTTCGATTTTGTCAAATTCACCGTTCTTAAACTTTTGAAACCACTCACGGCAACTTCTCTCACTTAAGGCAGCCTCACCATATGCTTCTACAAGCAATCGATGCGCCTCAGCTGCAGATTTCTTCAAATTAAAGAAGTAAATCAAAAGCTCCCGCAAATGATGCTTATTCGGCTCAAAACTCGACATTTTCGCACGAAAAAAGATATAAGATGCTGATGCAAAATCGCTAATATTTCAAGGTTATGTTCTTGCCAGATGTTCAATCTTACGATATGATGTTTTACAGCTAACAATTTTAACTATAACATACTGGTAGCGCTATTGTTTGTCAAACGGCGGAAACTTATTTATACTCCCAATACTTCAATCACTAACGAAATATTTACCTGATCGAGACGATACTGCGTACAGCTGGAAGCACGTCGCAGAGCTCGAACTTACCGATCGTGACCCCATGAGTTCGGATTCGGTCGATCATAATCGATGCCGATCTATTTGGCACACTCGTTCTCGTGGTGTTCGAAAAGGTTCCGAACATCAGCCTATCGCGCAAAATACTACTCTCAACTGGATTCTGTCTGGACCAGTAACCTCGTTTCCGACTTCTGAGTCAATTTCCGCGCTTGCGCATCACGGAGTCATTATTGAGTCTCTTAATCGCGATCTTTGTCGTTTCTGGCAAATCGAATACCTCAGGAGCCCTGAAAGACACTAATGCGAAGAGCACTTCAAAGCCACACATTTCCGTACGCCGGAAGGACGTTATATCGCTCGACTACCGTTTAAAAACGGACCACCTATCTCGATAGGCGAATCGCACTCTATCGCCGTTTTGAGCTTTTACCGCTTGGAACAACGCTTAATTCGCGACCCTATTAATACTTCCGAATATCGTGAATTTCTTGCAGATTACGAAACCGCTGGTCATATCATCAAAAGTCCATCGATGGAAATCGTCAAAGCAAAACTATTACATTCCGCATCATGCTATCTTACGTGATAGCAGTGCAATCATCCGCTTACGAGTGGTCTTCAATGCTTCATGCCGCACCTCAAACGGAATGTCGTTGAACGACCATATGCTTGTTGGCCCTAAATTCCAGAAGGATTTATCCACTGGGACACCGATTATCAGTGCATAGCAACCTAATCCTGAACCAATCACGGATTACCGTCTCCTTACCATTATTTATGGCACAGCCGCCGCTCCCTACTTAGCCCTTTGGGTCCTAGATCAACTCGTCGACGATGAAGGTGCTGCTTTTCTGCTCGCGTTTCCATTTTACGTCCTCAGACATATGTTGATGATTGCGCATTCGGCGCAGACGATCAAATTCTTGCTCGACAAACACGCGATCAATTGAGAGAGTTATTAAAGAAAGGAGGTTTTCACCTTCGAAAATGGGCAAGCAACGTCACCGCTCTGTTGTCCGATCTTGATTTCGCGGATCATGGTTTAGCCACTCATAAAGTTCTTCAAGACGATGAGCACCTTAAGGTCTTAGGAATACTGTGGAATCCTACGCTAGATATTTTTCAATTCCGCGTAACCGTACCGTCATCATCCGCAAGAACCAAACGAGCCATTCTGTCAACCATCACCAAGTTTTTTAATTTTCTAGGATGGGCTTCTCCCGTCAGTATTACCGCTAAAATTTTTATGCAAAATCGACATTATTACAGCCACCTTGGCGAGCGAGCCTTTCAATACAAGGTGATACCAGCGACCCGTCACAAAACACCCCCGTATTTTTACAAACAAAATAATTTTACAAAAAAAATCGGTTACTCGGTTGGAAAAAACTAAAATAACAATGATGTTTGAAGAATTATACTATGATTCGTCGCATTATACGGGCTATTCGGCGGTGGATAATTTAACTCATGCTGTTAAATCGAATTTCTCACGGGGAAAAGTAGTGCGCTGACTCGAATCGCAAGTACACGTTACACTGATCATTGCGTAGAAAATTTTCGATTGCATTACAACGTAACAAACATTGACGATATGTGGGAAGCAGATTTGATCGAACTCCGAAATCTAAAAAGTTACAATGACGGTTATTCCTATCTGTTAGTTATTATCGATGTACTAAGTAAATACGTCTAAGTAGAATCGTTACGCGACAAAACGAGCAACTGCGTGATAAAAAGCTTTCCAACGCGTTACTAGCGAAAAGGGAAGGACGAGTACCCATATATCTACAAACGGACAAGGACAAAGAATTTGTCGCACAATCAATGCAGAAATTTCTTAAAGAAAACGACATTCGTTTTCGAGTAACGTGCAATCCAGATATCAAAGCTACCATTGTCAAGCGCTTCAACAAAAGTTTCACTGAAGGAGCGAATGTGTTACTTCATGCATAAAAGTACGCGACGCTACATCGATATTCTGCAGGATCTGGAGACACTAGTAGTATCTCGGCGCTAAGCTACGTGCAGCGACACTGCCGTGGCTACTTTACGCGAGCCGGCGAGTTGCCAGGGATCGAGATTATTGGATCTCAATAAGGGCTGAACTGATCAAGTTCTAAGTGTGCTCAATCGATTGCATCTGGTCTAAATATATAATGAAAATTTTTTAATTTTTTCTCTACGTGCCCTATGAGTCGAAATATTGCGACGCAAAATCTGAATCTGAAACTTTTATATTAAGATTAAGAAACACCGGCTACGGAGTGGGGGATTAGTCTTTTTGGAATTTTTGGCGCAAGAGGCAAATGTGGCGCTGGCAATGCATCGTCACATCACACATGTTTATTTTCTGTGGGAATTTTATAGGGATTTATGACATCGATGGCGCTGATAGCGCGCTTGCTAGATATAGTTTTTATATGTTATCCTTGTATTACGTCTAATAAACAACAAAGATAGAATACAGAAGTAGCGCTAATAGCGTCTCTCCGAACGTATTAGAAATGAAGCGCAAAGAAAGAAAAGGATACATAGCGGCATCTGATCGTAACAACATCATTCATTTCTTCACAGACTTCTTAGCAGGCTTCTGAACGGTACCTCCACTCGCAAAAGAAGCGTGATTTGTCCAAACTAAGAACAAGAAAGGCTGTGTTCCAAAATTCACTGTCAGTACTGAAAATCTACAATTTATATTACGTATACTATATATTTTCAGCAGTAGCAGTGAATTTTGAAACACGACTAAAATCGCCAAATTTTAGTGAATTCGCGCCATAAAATTTTCGCCAACAAAATCATCATATTTTGAGAACTTATATTGTATCTATAAATGTGACCCCTACTGAAAAATATTAGAGCCATTAGAGATCTGTTCGCGTTGCTTGCATTTTTTTCACTCAATATCTTCGTTTTCTCTTTTTTCAACTCCCAAATATATATTTACCTCATTTTAAGTGCAAAAATATTTAGGGATTTCGAATAATGCAAACAGACCTATTGAGAACTTCTACACTAAAATAAAAAGCTAATTTACGTTAGATTATACGTAAAAATTGTATATGTAGAAGAAATTGCAAAAAGTACATCTTATAAATATAAAGACGACCAACAAAACAGAAACAGGACACGTATTATGGAACTGTCGAATTGTTTGGAATGAATTCTGATCGGAATTATTTCGTTTTTCTAGAATCTAGAATAATTGAACAATTCCGATTGGAATCTTCTGGATGCGCATACATATGCAACACCTGCAACGTCTCACGAACATCCGCGATCTGATTTATTCTGTTAGATCAAAAAATATAAACCGATCACAGACCTAGTTTAACCTATAGATTAAACAAAGACATTTATCGTGTAGGTGACACGGACTATAGAGAGCCTATAATCAGAGAGTCGCCAACTTGATACTTGACCCGAATCGCTTACTGATTGGTTCAGGGCGCGTGGCGCTCGAAAAAGTTAGAATGACAATGATAGGAAAATAAAAGCGGTAGTTTGCATCATTGTCACTCAATTTTTTCTGAGTATCACGCGCCAAATTTGAGTTAATTTAGCGACTTTCTGATTATAGACTTTCTATCACGGATCACGGACTAACTACATACGTATAGAGGCCCAATGGCTACGTTTACACCGTGCGCTTAGTCCGCGAACTATACGATAGGTGTCTTCGTAACCTACAAGATAAACAAGGACATTTATTGTATAGGCCGCGGCCTAAATGCACGGTGTAAACGCAGCCAATGAGCAACACGAGATTATTAGTTATATAATTTATGGTATATACAAGTAGGTCATACTAAATGTTATTGAATATAGGTATTTATGACATCGATTATGGCGCTGGTAGCGCGCTTGCTAGATATAGTTTTTATATATTATCCTTGTAAAGAACTAGAAAGGATATGGGTAGTAGGAGTTAGATCAAGTAAGAAAAACTATAAAAATAATTTAAAATTAGAATCAATAAAAAAATAAATAATAAAAGGTAATTATAATTTAAAAGTAATAATAAAACGTAAATAATCAAACAAATACACGGCGAAAGAAGAGTCAGTAGATTACAAAGAGAAAAACAAAACATTTAATTAATTAAATTATTATGCGACGATACATGCGCACGGAACGGCATATATAAATGTGTAAATGTATAAACATGTGTAAAAATAT
>NW_017304800.1:257876-258897 GCF_001594115.1 Trachymyrmex septentrionalis
TCTGAACTCTTTACACTGAATAAGAATAAAGTTTACTATTTATTTTTCTTTTATAACGCATGTCTTACAAATCGAAATTTATTTTTTTTTTACTTAAACTTAATAATATTCACAATGTTTATAATTTACGCGACTCTATAACTCAATCGCATATATACACACACGCTAAATAGATACTTTTTAACTCTTATTGGGAATGCTTCTTATTTTTCTTATTTCATTAAATATTCATATTTTTTTATATATTGTTCATATTAATATTTCATATTAATATACTTCTTATTTTCATATTTTTCTAAATATTACATTTTCTAAATATTACATTTTTATTTTTCTTATTTTTCTTAATATTATATTCATATTTTACTACTATATTATTATATCGAGATCTAGCAGCGCCAAGTGTTTTTACATGAAAAATTTTCCTATTTAAATTAAATTTGTTTGTTTTATGCAGTTAACTCTTTAATTTTTTGTAATGACACTTAAATTGAGCAAAGTAACGCAATTTTGTGATAATGTTTTGTATAATATTTTAAAAGAGAATTAAATAACCATTACTTCAGTTGAAAGAGAAAATGGCTTTGAATGAATTGTGATATAATAATTTCATTTAAGAAGAATTTAAACCATTTAGATTAGAATAAGAAGATCCTTCAACAAGATATACGTATAATTAAGTTTTATTTCATAAAAATTAAAGATAGTACTATTTTAATTAAGCAAATAATAATAAAGATAGTATCACTTGGGTATTACTTTTTATTTTGATAGTAGAATTTAACTTGGCGTCACAGTTGTTGATATCAATTCCTTTATACAAATTATACATATTAGATTAATATTATTTATTTAATTTGGTATGGTATAAAGAAATGGGATTTAACTTTGCGTCAGTTCTTGATATCACATCTTTTATAGCAATATTATTAAAGTTAATATTATTTATATAATTTGATATCCGAATTACATGGAATTTAACTTAGCGCCAATTGTTGATATCAAATCTTTTTTACAAATA
>NW_017304800.1:260525-273755 GCF_001594115.1 Trachymyrmex septentrionalis
TACCGCAGGTTGCATTCTCGTGGACGAGTGACGCGCTTACAATTATACGTGTCACTCGTCCACGAGAATGCAACCTGCGGTAGTAACGAGAGAAAACGTACGTATCGCTTGTGAAAATATAGCTCGTTGTTGAAAAAAAACGTTAAAGAAATATGTGCGAAAGGTTAAATATCGCATCGAAGATCTCATTCGTATCAACAGAGCGAAAGGCGCTTTCGAGAAAGGATACGAGGCTAAGTAGAGCGAGGAGATATTTCAAATTTACCGTGTTCTTAATTGGCGAAACCCTCACGTATACGAATGGCGTGATTTAGCAGACGAAGTCATAGACGGTATTTTTTATGAGCAAAAATTAGTTTGAGTTGAGAAAAACTTAAAGGAAGAACAGTTTATCGTCGATCGCATGATAAAGAGTAGAGGACAAGGAGCTAATAAGCAAGTGCTTGTTAGTTGGCGCGGTTATCCCAGCAAGTTTGATACTTGGATTCCGACTTCGAGTTTAATTTCTCTTCACGATAGAGGAGGAACAATTTCTTCTAGTACTTCCGAGTAACAGTAATATGCATCATTTTCCGGATAATACAATATCGTCCTTTATCACGGGATTACCTCACTCTATAATGTTACATAGACAATGGGAGGTTGCGATAAGCGAGATTCAATTTCCCTGTATCTTTTTACACGCACGTCATAACGAAAATGTGATCAGATTCGTCGATGTTAAACCCGATGAGGGGACGAATGCGGCAAAAGAAGTTGCATTTCCAAATGGAATTTACAACGATATCCATGAGCTTATTGATCCGATTAATACCGCGTGTAAAGTTGCCGAATCGCATTTTTATTTCGAACAGCAAAAAACGTCTGGCGACAAAGTTTTGATAAGTATTAACTATGATGAAGTGTAAAATGCTACATCATATAAACTTTTCCGATAATCTTTTACGAATATTAGGTTTCTCATCAGAAATTTCCACAAATAATCACCCATTTTATTCCAAGCTCGCGATACGTAAACCTAATTTCAATGAAACAGAAGAGAAAACTTTTCTTACTCACGGATTTAATAAGGAGACGGGGAAACGACTTGCAGACGGTTACTGGAGTAGCAAACCCTATAGGCGCGGTATTCCCGAAAATGTTTGTTTATTGCAATATTTGTGAGCCTTATATAACAGGCGATGTACATACTCCTTTTTTCAGGATAATTCCGGTCGAGATACGCAGTCATAATTACGCATTTGGTACAAATTTGATGAAGCATTTCTCATTTCCAAATTATATCCCATTGCGACGAATGAATTTTAAAACGATTGAAATAGATATAAGAGATCATCTTGAAAAAAAATTTGATTCAAATTTGGAACGCTGACAGTGACGCTGCACTTTAAACGTAAGCAATAACTTTCTTTCTTCCGTGTACGCGAGTGTGTCGGTAGTGACAGTCTTTAGTTAGGAACTAAACGATGGAATATGCGGAGTATTTTGAAGCGCGGGACACCGGTAACCGAGATGGAATTCTACGTGTTTTCATTGGCTCGCCCAACCAGCGCGGATATGGAATCGGAAGCTTCCTCAGCGAGCTATTTAGAAAAATACTATCTTATCTAAATAAAGATGCACGTGCTGTCGGTAAAGAAGCTGTATATGCGGGAATTAACGTAATAGAAGACGTCGAAAATAATAAACCGTTAAAGGAAGCGGTGAAAAGTTGACTCGCGGAATCGAGGGGTAATCTGAAGAAAAAAACCGAAGAAAAAATAAGTTCTCTGATGAGGAGATCAGGATATAAAATATCCTTGAAATCCGCTGTGCTTCAATTTTCAATAGGTGGTCGAGACAAATGTGCAACGTAAACGACGTCGGGCGGTCAAAAGAAAATCATCGAGAAGTACTACAGGGAAGAAGGGTAAAAAAGTAACGAAGAAGAAAAAGAAAATTTGTGCTGCAGGAAGAAAAAACCAAAAAACCATCCGCTAGGAAACATCGAGTCAAGAAACGCGACGTATCCGACATATTCTCTTAATTGAGATAGGAATTTGTGACTGGAGAAAAAGCATGTCCTTTCTTCATACACACTCAAGCGAGTACGAGTATATAAAGAATGAACTCGATCTCTTCTTTCTACCTCCTACGCAAACCAGCATTGAGAGTTTGCAATGGATTTATTACAAATCCGTAACTTCGCTCGCGAACGACTCGCCCATAGAATTCGTCATACTCGGACATAGAGAAGACTATCTGGATCTCATTCACACCATGTTGAGCCTTTGCATACGCGTAGAAAGTGGCAGAGCACATCGGCCACACCCGACGTCGTGGCAAGAGTAGCACCCGACAATCATTTACTGTATTCCATGTTCAACTAAATCGACATATATTTCAATCAAAAACTCGTATCGCCACCAAACAACGCTTACGTTTATCATGCGTACATCCAATGATGCGAGATGACAAGAATTCGTCTGCTCTAATAAACTTTGTGCGCATGCGTAAAATGACGTGGCAGGACTCGATCCAATGATGGAACATACGGAGCAATACAGAATACAGGTGCTTCTGGGGCTCCTGTACATCTGAGTGACTAACCGTTCCAAATTAGGAGGGACAATTTCAAATTTTAACACTTTGTCCCGCTTTACAATCCGTTCTAAATTTTTTCCTAAATTAAGGTTATAGTAATGAATGATTTCTCTTTTAACCTCTTAGGTACTGTACGTCATTATAGTGACTTTCTCGAATGCTATTTCTTCGAACGATATGTTGGTATTCATATGATAAATTGGTTGCAAACGTAATAAAAAACAAAATTTATTATTATTCATGAACACACTATGTATCTTTAATAAAATCCTTCCTTTTCTCCCTACAACTTTCTTAATATCGTTATTAGGGATCTTATAATACCATGAAATGTGTACGTCAGTTAAGACTGCTCAGCTTTACGCATGTGCACAAAGTTTTCTAGAGCAGACGAATTTTTGTCACCTCCCATCACTGTCATACATTGAAGCGTTATTAAATTGAGGTCTTCACCCTCAAAAATTTCCCATCTAACCTTTTGCTTATAGGACGCGGATATTCCCGGTTACATGGATGATACGTTAGACTCGTCAAATCCAAATACGGCGCTCAAGAGACGTGCGCAATATATTCGAGGAAATCGTGCGCTAGATCTCAAAGGCCATCTTCACTGCGATGTTTTCAATCAAGATACATTTTTAATTAACGGAGTGGAAGTTAGAATGACGTACGTTCAAAAGATTCATTTTGCCTTATGGAAAATAAAACGATAATCAAACGAAATATCAAACATACGTATGTTACGTCCAAGCTCCGCGCGCATGGGGAGCTGAGAGGGTGAACGTAACAAGGAACCGAATTATTAGACCGATTTGATCATGGCTCCGGACCGCAAGGAAGCCGTGGGGAAGGACCGATCGGGAGGCACTTCGCTTCGTCCTGAGGCTCCTAACAAGCCGGGGGTCGAACAGAGGACGAAACGGAAACCTCTGCTTGTGCTCCGCTAAACGGACATACGAGTCGGCGCGTTTTTAAGTTAAAGGGTTCAGGCTGGGTCAGTGTGCCGGGAGGGCGCACTTTAACGTCAGCTGTGCCAGTACGGCCGTATGCCCTGACTTTCGTTCATGGAACTTAATCCAAGTGACCGGGGAGAGGACGAAGTGCAATCGCGGAAGAACCAAAAAATATGAGAAGAGGTTATATTTGAATAAAGACTACTGAGAAGTTAATTTAATAATAATATAATAAAAAAAAGCAAACTTAAATGATACATTTTCTGAATACAAAAATAAATACAATTTTGTCTAGTAAATTAAAAAATAATACAATTTTTGGTTCTCTATTTTGAGTAATATGTACGCATTTATGGATGTGTAAGTGAGTGAGTGAGTGAGTGAGTGAGTGAGTGTGCGTGTGCGTGTGTGTGTGTGTGTGCGTGCGTGTGTGTGTGCGTGCGTGCGTGCGTGTGTGTGTGTGTGTGTGTGTGTGAAAAGTATCATGACAGAATGGAAGAGTTACGGAGAGGATAGCGAGAGAATAAAAAGAGAAGGAGGTTTTGAGTAGATTTGAGAGGGTTTGGCTTAATTTTCCTCCGATGATGATAGTGTCAGCGGACACGAACGACCGGTCGATAGGGGCGAACAATTATCGTGAGGCGACGGTGACAGATTGAAATTATAACATGAACGGATTGCAATGTTTTTATTTTCTTGTACATAGGAGGTCAAAAAGGGAGAAAGAAAGAAAGAAAAGAATAAAAATAAAATAAAACAAATAAATAATAAAAGAGATAAAATGAAATATTGAAATAAATTACCGAAAGATAAAGCGAGGAGGGAACCAGAGAATAGAGATATACTGACTTACTACTGAGATGCTTATCGTTGGAGATCTTCCAGGCCAGGATGTGTAAGGGTGGTGATGTTTCTTTAACACTGATTCTACTGGAGAGAAAGGGCTTCAAGTATCGGCTTTTTAAATATCACGACAACTGTAGCCTCCCAAAACTCAAGGAAAAAATGACACCGAGGACCGCGGAATCGCGATTTTTATACTAATCGCCCCTGATTATTCAGATTCGGTGGAGTAGGTTTCATTAGCTGGTAGTAGGATTTTCCTTTGCTTTTGGATTGGTCAAGATTTTGGGGGAAGAAAGGATGTTGACAGGAATCTGTAGTATGGGAAAGTGTCCTCCAAAATTTTATGATCTTAAGATTTATGGGAAAACGCACGTCTCGTGCGCCAAGAAGGCGCGCATGCATCGTCACCACGAGACCAGATTCTACCCCTGAACATCGCGTGTCGTTTCTTAGATTTTTGTAATTACGGATTCGCGAGAATCGTCTGTGACTTGACCGTTAATCTTGGCGCCGGTCTTACCCTTTCAATATGTATTTATTATTAATTTAGTCTATCTCGAAGCGACATTCATGAGGAGACACCAGATTCCTCGCTTTAGTTTTTAGTATAGAAAAAAAGGAAGGAAGAAAAAATTTTAGTGTTTTGACGAATTCCAGATCTTCACGAAAGAAAAGAGTCGTGCGAATCCGCCGGATGTAACACGTAATTAATCCAGTACATTCTTAATGCAGTTTACTCGTAAGAAGAGCAAAAATAAGCCTGAGTGTGCTACTCGCATATGCTAGAATGCTACCGCGAGTAAAACTACCGCCAAGTATCGCCTACGATAGAAGTTAAAACATTCACGATACATGCCAACGTAGTGGGGGAATCGATAGACAATGCAATACTCGGACAGCTGCTGAAACGAATAATAGTCGGTTTTGTCGATAACAAGGCGATAGAAAATTGAACCCGTTTAATTTCAAAAATTACGAAATAAATTTCTTTTCACTGTACGTCGATGGCATGCAAATTCCCAGTAGGGAATTTTTGGCCGTTACAGCCAAATTTTCCGAAAGACGAGCCACTCTACGTTGAAGCTTTCACACATTATTCTCGGGAACCGATATTCACTTTCTGAATAAGGGTAATTCTATAAGTAGAGACGATTACGCTAACGGCTACACTCTTTTCGCTTTCGATCTTACTCCAGATCTATCCGCTAATTGCACAGGGCATTGGAATCTCGTGAAACACGGAAGCTTACGATTAGAAGTGAGATTCGAAAAAGTTTTTTCCGTAACTATTAATTGTATCGTCTATGTCGAATTTGATAACGTTTTAGAAATCGACTCCTCGCATCAAATCATTGTCGACTTTTCCGGTTAGCCCTATGACTGCTTTATAACTGAAAGAAAATTATTTTCCCCCACATTTTTTTTCTCATCTAATTGCACGCAAGATGATGAAAAAGCTTCAGTCTTGCTCATGATATTGGCGCCGACGTAAAAAGAACAGCGAAAATTCAAAATCATAATGGATATAGTCATCGACATACAAGTCTTCGTGATGTCGAAGAAAATTTTTATTCCGAAAGAAGTCGCGGTTTTTGTAATTAATGCGCCACCAGACACTGGATTATGATGCCGCTTATCCATTTGGCGATTTAGTAAGAGAGAGTAAGACGAGAAAACTGGCTTACACGAAATTATCACGGAATCGAATGGTTCGACGGAAACGTCAATCTTAAATACTTTACAATACAACTGCGCAAGCTATATTTTCTATAGCAGAGGACAAGAGAAGGCGCGTTATCTGAGTAATCTATATACTCTCCAGAAACGTATATAATTTGGAATTTCTGCGGCTTTCAAAAATCGACCAGATTTCGAAGAACGACAGTGCTGAACGCATCACGGATTTTGAATCAACGTTGAATCACATTGCACCTTACGCAACGCTTACAAATTGAAACGTTGACTAATTATACGAAATAGCAGCAATTCGAGTTACGATAGCCTTCCTTCAGAAAATTAGAGCGAGAGCGATGTCGAGAACGAAAAAACAGACAGCGGAAATTTTTCAATTTAATTTAAAAATCAGAAACATAATATATTTCGCAACATCGAAGCGTGAAGGAAAAATATCGTGACAGAAAAATCGGACCAAAGCGAGGACGAACAAGCGACAGGCGAAGAAAAAAAAAATTTTTCAAAATTCGACCCATCAACGAATAGAGATAAAGCTAACACTTTCGCCAAATTTTGAGAATTCTACAACGCACGTGCCGGCAAAAGAGGTAAATTTTAAATTTGTGCAAACATTTTCTCTCTTACGCACTTCGACGATGAGAAATAAATTCACTGGAAGTTTTAAATGCATTACATCATCTCAGTTTCCAACATGCAGGGGTCTATTCTGCCGAGAGTGTGGACGAGATCGACTGTCATTGTCGATCTCGTCCACAGATCTCAATCGATCTGGCTAGCACTGGGTCACCTTCTACATCGACGAACACGATACAAGAACATATTTTGATAGCTATGGCTTGCCGCCCTTGGACTCAAGATTCCTCTTACGACTTTACCGAAACTCCATCACGTATCGCTGGAATACGACGACGCTGCAAGGAATATTTTCTCAAACTTGCGAACAATACTGCTGTGTATTTCTATATTATTTTATGTGTAATGGTTATAATCTTAGGCAGTTTCTGTTTACCTCTGATTGTAAACGCAATGACCGATTGATTATATAGTTCATAAATTTTTTCTTTGTTGTGAACATAAAAAAATAAATTCTCATGCTGTATGCCGTTATGTTCAATCGTCTACTCTTTTAAAAAGTAAAGTATAAAATAAATATTTTATATAATATTACTTTTTTTCTTTTTAAAATAAACGATAAAATTTGATTATGTAAATTTTGTTTGTTTCTTACTCCTAATCTCATCCTTTTTTACATTAGTCATCTTTTCTCACGTATTTCAGATTTAGATAATGTTCATTAAAAACAAAATATAGAAAAAATTTTTCTCTTTTAAAATAATGTTCGAATCAACGCATCAATTACGACGTCGCGTGCCGGCGCGAATTTGTTTATTTCTGTTTCACCTTCTCTTTCTTCCTAGTGAAAACAAGAGTTTCAAAAATACTCGTAAAAGTCTTTGTCATAATAATAAAAAAAATTCTTTCACTAAAACGTCAATACGTCGGAGATATTGAGCCGCTGCAGCAAAAAATGACCTACAGAACAAAAAACTGTGCGCTATTCATATAAGTTGCCCGTACTTTCCCCCTCTCCCCGTAACGAAAAAATGTTTCGGTCTCGATTTTTCTTGGTGTCACGGTATTCATCCCTGCCGATATCTCACTCTTCTCCAGTCACCGCGTGGGCGATTATGGACAGAGTCAATCAGCGCATGGACAGCCATGGACCGAGCGAATCAAAATGTACCATTTAATTACCATTGGTCGCGTCACCAATCAGAGCGCGTCATTTTCCAGTCAGACCACGCCTAGAAATCGGGAGAATGGTCAACCTACGGATAAAAGAACACCAATGTGATATCAGGTTAAAACATATCACGCAGTCAGCATTATCAGAATACAACATCGAAATAGAACATCAAATACTGTTTGATAAAACGACCACAATAGCCAACATTACTTCATACTTTCCAAGAAAGTATAGAGAAACCATAGAGATACAAAAACATTCTAACAATCTAAATAGAGATAATGACTACAACATAAATAAAATATGGAAAACCATTCTCCCGGTTATTGAAGACCAATCCCCTCCTCTCTCTCCCCCCTTCATCCCCAATTCTCTTCTTTCCTCCCACCACTCCAACAAGTAGCGTATAAAAAGGAACGGCCCAGAGGAACAGCTCAGTATCAGGCTGCTCTTCGCCCTGATGAAGTGGACTGCAAGCTTCACGAAACGTTGGCATTTCAAGAATGGATCTGGACACGGAGGAAATCCGCGAAAGGCATAACTTTTATATAGAAAGCACCCATGGAAGCTTCAAGAATATTATTTAAAAAAATATTATTCATAAACTAATGTAACAGTTACCTGCTTTTTGAATCAATGTATATACTTTAAAATATATTAAAGAATTGAAAGAAATAGTACGAGTATCATACTTGTCTGAAACATTTATAGTGTAAGCTTGATTGTGATCATCAAAGTACGTTGCAAACAGACATTTTACGGTTGTAATAGAGTTTGATGGCGATAATGAAACTATGTTTGTCTTCTTTTTAAAAATGTGTGAAATTTCTGCAAATAAAAGATAACCGTTGTTATCAATATTTGCTAAAACAATCGATCCTTTTTTAAGCACTACATTTCCGAAACAAATACTTTTCAGTGTGACGTAATTTGTATAGTCTCACATTTTTAAGAGAAACTAATAAATTATTTTCTTTGTATGTCACATATGGTAAATTATTTAATTGCAATTTCATGAATAAATTCCTTAGCATTATTTGTTGTTTGACTGCAATACTGTAACATATATTTCTTTTGCTAGCAGTTGCTTTTAGGCATATTGCTTTAAAGAACGATGTTTAGCTTCAAATCTCATAGACCATAAAGAGTGATCCAACAATGTTCATAACTATCATGGATAATGTAATATTAGATGGTGGTTAGGTTGCAGAGTTTCACCAAATAAATCGATATATAACATATAATGCTTATTAATCAAGCTTTCTAGTAAATCTGTCGTTGATTTAGTAATACTATATTGAAGTGTAATAGAAAGAATTTTTCGTAATAATTTATAAAGTCTCCAATATTTGTCATTATTATGATTAGTTATGAGATCATCGAATATTAAACCAGCATTTAATATAAAATAACATCGGCAGCAGACATTTTTATAGATTTGTTAAGTAATTATGATAGTGAAATTGTAGGAAGACCATTCGTTTGAATCAAAATTAAAAAATTGTAAATGCTAATTCAAAGTATCTAAAGTGAAATATTGTTGTTGCATGATAAAATAATACAAAATCTCACTCATTTCATATACACCTTCTAATAAATCGTGCGTAATATTAACGCTATAATTTTCAACCGTGTGAAAACTTTTTAAAACATTAAATGCACAACTTTCTTTTAAATCTGTTGTAGTTACATTGTTAATTGCTATATCTTGTGCAATTTATTTTATTACGTAATAGATTAACATCTTCACTACACAATTTACGAGATGTATCTTTTGAAATTTTATAAAGTTTACAGTATAAATTTGCAGAGAAACTTTCAACAAATCCCAGAATACCATGCAATCCCAAATTGTCGCTGATAATAAATGCGAGTTTGAAATATACTTGAATATTTTTAGATCCTATTGATAATTGAATGCCTTCTGTTTCGAGAATCATTAAATCCCTGATTAAATCTGAATAAATTTGTTTTTTTGAAAATAATTTTGTATCATATATTTTATATGATATAATTGGATCAGAAAAATATTATCCAATCTTGAAGATGATTCTGGTGGCAAGCACGGTATTGAGATATACATTCCGCATAATTTATATATACCCGCATATAATCCTAGTGGATTTGCTGTTTCGAAAGTATCTTCGTATAAAAACAAAGGAAAAGTTATTGATTTATCATTTAAGATTTTGGATTTCCAAAAACTAGTTTGTACAATACTACAAATTTCATCGTCTGTATTTTCATTCAGAGTTGTAATATGCTTACAGGTTTTTTCAAATACATTAGGTATTCCGAAAAATATTTTTGATATCTCTTTTAATGGTATCAATTGTCCATATACATTTACAGTTTTTAATACATTCTCATTTTTTTCTTCCATAGTTCCAAAGAATACACGTGCAGGTTTTTATATAACATCTAAGATTGATTAATAATTTATTTTTTTTGTATTCACACACACACAACACACACACACACACACACACACACACACACACACTATCAAGATTACTAAACACATTTTGTAATATTTTAAACTACTCGATTATTGCTTGAATTTGGGGATTCTATAAGAGATATAAATTTTTTTAGATTATTTATTATATGTATATAGTTTGTATTAAGAAATAAATTAAATGACCGTATAATCTGATTAATTTGTATTTGAAATAAGGTAGCATCTGATTGCAGCGAAGAAATCATTTTCAATGTAAATATATGAAGATTATTTTGTTTACTTTCAGTATCATCCAAATTTTTATCACAAATTGTATTATTACTAGATTCAATTTTGTCATTAATATTTTCTATTTCTGATCCTGTTTTTTTTAAATTTAGTTTCTAAAATATTTCAAAGTCTACTTGAATTATGTCATTAAAACTATTTTCTGATTATTTTGTTACATCTAGTATCGGCTTTTCAGAATCAGATTCTAACACTGCTCCTTACAAATGTTTGCAACATCTTTGATGCTTAACAAGCTTTTATAATCTGAATAAGAACGATAACAATTTTTGAATCGACAAGAATATTTTACATAACTAAAATGTGTATGATATTCAAAATTTATATGTAATTTTAAATATCTTTTAGAAAAAAAGGAAGAACAAAATTGACACTTTATCATTTTTAAGAACGTATACTATATATCGATATACAATATATGCACTAAAAAGTAGTGATTTAAGTTTTATTTAAAATAATCAATGTTAACATAAATTGTAATTATTTAAATTATTCTTTTGAAGCTGATTGTAAAGCGGATTGTGAAGCGGACATTAATTCTTGTATGTTATGCCAAATAATATCGAAAAATGAAATTTTGAGTGTGTTCTTCATAATACCATATATCTGATTGTAAGAAGTATCATACTACAATATTTCAGAATCCACTGGATACTTTGCATCTAGTGCAAAGAAAGCTTGGAAGCACAAATTCACTGCGCTCATCAGACTCGTCGATTACGTATTTAATATTATTTATAATAATATAAAAATCTGTCAGATTTAGAATAGTATCAACTATCATTGGCTGAAGTGTCAATCCAAAAGCTTGAAGTTTCTCTTTCCGTTTCTGCAATTTTCTAATTCTGCTATATTCTAAAAAAATGAAACAATACTATTAAATATAAAAATAATAATAAGATTACAAATATGTTTCAAAAATAATAACGTAATTTTATAAAAATGTTAGAATGCACTTACTGGAATTCGACAGACAAAACTTTCAGCGACTTCTGCCTTAGAGGATTACTACTTTCTTTTATTGCCTGTTTTCACATTGTATGGTTGAAATATATAAGGTAATATAAGAAAGCTTAACGTTTCGACAGATATATCTGAAATTAATATTTAAATAATATTAAACTTTTATTTAAAAAATATATTGTACTATTTACATAGCGTTATTCCATTATCATTGCAAATAAAATATTTTAGAAGAAAAAATGTAAGAATTTTAAATAAGAAAGTATTCAGAAAAAATATTGTTAATTCAATATATTGTATAATAAAGATTAATTAATAAAGTATTTATCAAATTCTAAGAAATGTAAAAAAAAAATATTTTTTATGACAATTATAGAAGCTTAAACATAATTTGTTCCAAAATTATAAAAAACCAATAAAATCTAATATTATTACATATTAGACATTTTGTTGCGATTGAGTATTTAGTGAACATTCCGATTATTCTGTAAAAAAATATTATACATAAAAAATGTATAAAGTGAGAAGTTATGCATATAAAAAATTGCATGCGTGCGTGGGTGTGGGTACCTACATTTCGTATCTACATTTCGTAGACCGCATAATAATGGACATAAATCTTTGTTCACAGCAAAATCTAATATAAATGGAGCAATTTCGGACTATTTTTTAGAAAAAATATGCGCATCTATTACTGTTTTTATTCCAAAATCAATCTGCAACTACAATAATTGATATTTATAAAATTTTTATAAATAAATTACAGACTAATAAAATTGTATTTACCAGTATAGCACTAATCGATGTTTTTAAAATGGGATATTCTTCGTAATAATTTCAATAGAAATGTCTTTCTGTCGCTTCTTAAACATTTCTTTCCAAAGCGTTGTAAGATCTGAATCATTTAGTTTGAATTGCAATTTTTGCAATGCCTCTTCACAATTCAGATTCGATTCATCAATGTTTTCTTTTTCTTGTTACTTTTAATGTACGAGGTCTGTTCAAAAAGTATCGCGAATTTTGAATTTCCGCGGGTTACGTATATTCGATTTTCGATTTTTTTGTGGCGTTATGTTGGTACTCATGTCTCTCACTTATGCCGACAAGTTCGGCCATTTTGAATGTTCAATTAATTTTTGACAGCTGCTTTGCTTGCACGTGTTTTGGCTCGTCTTCCATTTTTGCCTATTCCAAAAAATGGATCAAAGAATCTGTATCAAATTTTGTGTGAAAAACAAAATTAAGTGCGCGGACGCATTCCGAATGTTGACTGTGGCATATGGTGAAGCTACCTTGGACCGAAGCAACGTTTATCGGTGGTACAAAATGTTCTCAGAGGGCCGAGAAGATGTGAACGACAAAGAGCGTGCCGGACGCCCGAGCACGTCAACAACAGACGAAAACATTGATGAAGTGAAGAAAATAGTATTGGCCAATCGGAACGGTCAATAAGGAATATTACCTGCAAGTTATGCGCAATTTGCGCGAAGCAATCCGCCAAAAACGCCCGGATTTGTGGAAGAACAAAAATTGGCTTTTGCACCATGATAACGCCCCTGCTCACACATCGTTGCTTGTGTGCGAATTTTTGACCAAAAACAACACACTAATGATACCGCAGCCCCCGTATTCCCCAGATCTGGCCCCCTGTGACTTTTCTTGTTCCCGAAACTGAAGAGGCCCATGAAAGGGAC
>NW_017304800.1:273855-275227 GCF_001594115.1 Trachymyrmex septentrionalis
CGATTGAGGAGATAAAGACGGCATCGAAGGAGGAGCTGAACAAGATCACAAAAAATAATTTTTTGAAGTGCTTCGAGGATTGGAAAACACGTTGGCACAAGTGTATAATATCTGATGGGGATTACTTTGAAGGGGACAAAATAGATATTCACGAACAAATAAATAATTTTTGAAAAAACACAAAATTCGCGATACTTTTTGAACAGACCTCGTATCTTTTCAGATTGTTATATTTGTTCCATAATTTGCCATTAGCCAAACGTTTAAATTTTGTATTGCTTGGAACATAATACGTCGATACGTTTACTTAAAAACACTAACTATTTTTGCAGATCATTCTTGGAATTGTTCAGATGTTATTCTACAATATTAGATTAAGATGGAATAAATAAGAAAAAATATTATCAATAGTAAGTGAAAATCGACCGAGAAATATATTCAATACAAATAAACAAAGATGGCCATATTTGGTCAAAGTAGCTCTTGCTAATACAATTTTTGCGTCTTATAAGTTTAAGGTTCGACCAATCAGCATTGCAGCGGACCAATTACTATTGGCAGCAAATTCTTTTTTAATGTCACAGATATTATACAGAAAGAGCTATTTTTAGATTTTTATATCTCGAAAACGGAAAATCATATCGAAATAAAACGAAATGCATTTTAAAGTTAAAAGTTGGTACTTTTATGTGGTATTAATAAAGATTTAAAAAAATTTACTGTCGGTATTATAGAGTCATAAAGACCTTAAAAATTGTCGTTCTTTATTTCTCTGATATTAATATATCTCTGACTTCGTTTCATTTATATTAAAAATGCGAGCTAATAATCAAATTAAAATAACGAATTCGTGTTCAGCAAAAAATATATCGAAAATTGCTATTCATCTTATCTGCGATACAATAAACAAATCAAATTTTCATGTCAACAAATCAAAATCATTTGTTGTCCTTACTAACATCAGTATTATTAAACTACTTGCCAATTTTATTTGTAATACGTATTCTAGCGTTAATTTAGGTTTCCAGATAAATAATTAATGCGCAGTTTGTTTAAACTCGAAAAGTGTAAGATTTACGCAAAAATATTATTAGATAGCAAAACTTTGATCGGATATAGACATCTTTTCTTATATAAAAATATAAACTTTAAAATATATTATACTTGTATATAATAGATATATACAAGTAGTATACATATATACTTTTTAAATTGTAGACAAATTTATCAATAATGAAATAAAAGATTTTATTGCGGTTTGTTGGAGTCAATCGTGTTTGACTCAGAATTCTTTTGCTACAACTGGACTCAGAGCGTAATTTTTTTAATTTCTAAAAGAAAAAGATAGGTATATAATATTAGGTGTACAACT
>NW_017304800.1:275714-278270 GCF_001594115.1 Trachymyrmex septentrionalis
AAAAAAAAAAACGCTTGTGTAATTATTTAGAGTATGAACAGATTTGCAATACATTATTAACAAATCATATAAACATTCAATTCATGAAGAGTCTGTAACTGTTTCAAAATAAGATTTAAGAATTACATTTCTGAGTTTAATAGATATTCTTTAAAAAATGGAATTTTAATAAAGATTTTTCATTATTATAATTCTAACAAAAATGTAGGATAAGTCATGAGAATCTAATGATTTTCATAAAATAACGATATGAAATATAACTTAAATATTAATTTCTTTACTGACAAAAATGATCTGGTTAAACTAACAAAATAGTATTTTAGTGAGGCCAAACAGAATTTCTAGTTATTATAACTAGATAAATATATTGAGCATATTTGAATATATTTTTACGATAACAATACATTATAATAATGTACTGCAGGCAAAGAAACTTTGTGAGCACTTATATCAGATATTTAATAGCATTTTATTTCCTATTATTACATATTAAAAAATTAATATTCAAGTTTTATTTCATATTATTTTATTTTTAAAAAAACTATCACGTCAAGTTTCCGTGTCTCTCTCACTTTGTTGGATTTCACAAAATATAAAAATTATCTTACCGATATCAAACTTTCATTTTCATTTTCTAGCAATTTTCATCGATTTTCAAGAAAATGAAAACGCTTTCCGATTATAGGAATTAACTCTTTTATCATAGATTTAGGCATGTATAAGAATACCTATTCATCAATTTTTTCACCTACAATAAATAAATAAAAACAAAACACAATTAAAAGAAAAATCTTGTATGTATTAAAGTAAAAAAAGCAATAATATATTAACCTTTAAATTTCTCAATATATTCGAAAAGATTCCATTGCTTCCAATGTTTCTTCAACAAAACTGAACATATTTTTACAACTATTGAACTGAGATATTCAATCTACGAAAATATAGAAAAAAATTGAGACGTAAACTTAAAAAAATAAAGTAAAAATATAAACTTCAATAGACGAATATGTATTAAGATATTTATATTATTATTTTATATTAGTATTTTATATAATTTATATTAAAAAAATTAAACTTATACATAGATATAGACTATATTGTTAAAAAATATTGAATTTTTCGAAAAAATTTGTTTTTATTGTATCCGGAAGAAATAAAATATAAGTTCTTATAATTTTTAAAGTAAGAAATAATGCAAGTTAAAATTACGTTATCTGATGAACACATGTTATTTTGTTATGAATATTGTAAACTCATTTGGGAACATGCTGCGTTCAGATTCCTACTCGAGTGCTACTCAAATATCGTTTTACCTTGTTGTTCACCGAATGATAAACAAGGATCGAATAATATCTGGCGAACATTCGGGTGGGAATGTGAACGCAACCTCATTCAGATTATACGTATAAGGAGAAAAATATTTTGTTAAATTAACTAGAATTGTGGTGGAAAATGAAAGCTCCAGAATTCTAGTTAAATTTATTAAATTTCTGGTTAAATTTACTAAAAATTTGTTAAATTACTAGCCAATTTAACTCGTGATATTACTGCGGTGCTTTAGTAGAGTTGGCGTTTTCAAGACGGAAAAATCATTTCAGCGCGTGTTTCTGGGGACTATTATATAGTACATACAGGTGTACAAGTATGAAATGCGGATTTAAAAAAAAAACACGTTAAATTCGGAAGAATGATAAAAATAGCTTTATTCAAAGTATGTTCCATTGCTAGTTACAAATTTTTCCCATCTTTCGGGCAATTTGTGGATACCACGCCAATAAAAATCGTCCCCCTTTGCCGTGAACCATTCATCGAGCCATTTTTTCACATCTTCGTACGAACCAAAGCGCTGCTCAGCAAGTGCGTGATTGATGCAAACCCATTGATGCAAACAAGTGGTAATCGGAAGGAGCCAAGTCTGGTGAGTAAGCCGCATGGGGTAGAACTTCCCAGCTGAGTGCTTCCAATGTGTCGCGAACCGGTTTTGCCGTATGTGATGGAGCATTGTCATGAAGAAAAATGACTTGTGTTGTCTCTTTTAGTATTCTGGTCTTTTTTCAAGCAGCAAAAGGTTCAAATCGATCAATTGTTGTTGGTAGCGTCCAGCATTAACCGTTTCACCAGGTTTTAACAGCTCATAATAGACCACACCCTTCTGGTCTCACCAAACACAGAGCATCGTCTTTCTGCCAAAGCGATTCGGTCTTGCGGTAGATGTGGATAGTGCGCCTGGGTCTACCCACCCATGATTTTTTGCGCTTGGGATTCTCAAAATAAATTCACTTTTTATCCCCACTAACGATACGATGCAAAAACGACTTCCTTTTGTATCGTGCAAGCAAAATTTCACATGTGTTTTTGCGCCTCTCCATCTGCCTGCCGTCCAACTCATGCGGTACCCATCTTCCGGTCTTCTGAATCTTTTCCATCTCTCGTAGGCGATTGGAAACAGCTTGTTGACTAACGCTCAATTGCTCTGCGAGTTGTTTTTGTGTTTGTGAATCATCTTCGTCCAACAATGCTTGCAATTCTACATCTTCGTACCTTTTTGGCGGTTTT
>NW_017304800.1:279386-280244 GCF_001594115.1 Trachymyrmex septentrionalis
TAATAAACCTATAGCTAAGACTGTAAAGTTTTCTGACCAGAAGGACGGAGAAAAGGGCTGCCCCCCTCCTCTTCTTCCTAAAGAGGAGCGCATCTACCCTTCAATGCCACTAACAGAAAATTCTACTTATACCCTTGAATTAAAGGATTAAAGCGTGAAAGCGAAGATGAAATGAGCAGCCAGTAAGATCTGTTCATCGCCATGGGATGCGCTCAGCGTACTGATGCAAAAATAGTGTCAGCAATACCCGGCATCCAATAATAATATAAGACAACATCGTCCTCATGATGATTATATTAAGACACTTTATACACTCTATATCTTGTATCCTTAATCACCCGTATATTATTATATAGAACTATTATATAGTACTATTGTTATATAGAATTATATTATTATAGTAATAATTGTAACACTTACATATACCAACTTAGATTCATAATTATGATGTGAATCTTTTATCTATCCTTTTCTATTTTTTTTTGTATTATTTAGACTAACTGCGTCTTTAGATCAATATTATAGTATGACGGATATGCGGGACTAATAAAAATGAATACAAAAAAAAAAACAAATAAAGAAAATTCAAAAGAAAGGGAGAGAGAAGAATATCTAAAAAAAAATAATAAAAAAATAAAATAAACAAAATAAATGGCGAAAAAGAGTCGTCGCATAATATATATAATTAAAGATAACAGTCAAAGATACATAAAATAAAATAAAAAGAACAACGGCGTATATTAAAATATAAAACAAACAAGTTTCGGCTGCTGGATTGAGCCCTCCTCAGATGTAAAAAGAATATAATATAAAAGATATAAAAAGAACATAAAAGAATACAACAGAGAAAGATAATAA
>NW_017304800.1:281935-287734 GCF_001594115.1 Trachymyrmex septentrionalis
AAAAAAAAAAAAAAAAAATTTTATTTACATATATATATATTTATATTTTTTATAGCAGAAGTACTCTAAAATTTAGCAATACATTTACACATATACCCCGCATACTTTTGTCAAATAAAACAATATCTATTTTAGTTTATTATTATTATTACCCGTATATACATATGTATATTCACGCCTTATCTGCGTTAATAAATTACTATATAAAACAAAGGAGCACGAAAGAATTAAGGAAAAGGGGTTTTGGAGGTCGCCAATTATTCCTTCCTGCTTCTTACAAAAACGACCGCTAGACATGCGAAATTAATAACGAGGGAATTGTCATTCGTTCCTACTTCTTCCCAATATGTCTCAGGATGCACACATAAGTAAAACAAAGTTAAGTGTGGATCCTCCAGAGACGGCATATGGCCCTAATAAATCCATCGAAGAAAAGAACCGATTTGGGCTGCAAATATTGCGTAACACGAACCCCAATATTTGTCTAACGCGGGGGGTGTTACGTTCAGACTCTACAGTTCTTTTCTTCGACAAGAAACTTTCGTTATCACAAAAATTAGTGAGCAGTAAACCACTTGAAATAGGAGCTGAGAGCAATAAATGCTCGTTTTAAACTAACAACCCATCCGGGACTAAACCGTTGGGTTAGATATTTGAACCAAGTATCAAATAGACGAACCTTATCTCGAGGATTATAAAATGAAACAAGAGCTGAGAACAATAAATGCACATTTTTTTAACTAATAAACCATTCGGGACAGAACCTTTGGGTTGATATTGGAACCAAGGGCCAGATAGGCGAAACTTAAGAACAAACAGACTAGGATTGTAAAATGAAACAGCGGCTGTGAGCAATAAATGATATGTGGCTCGCATCTATTAGACACTCGGGAAATGGTCGATGACGAAAGTTATCCTAGACACATAAACAATATCCCTAATCCTGGATTGGCTCAGCAGTACACGTACTCTGCTCTCGGCGTCACTAACTCGCCATATAAAAGGAGAGGTCCTCCACGAAGAGCGTCACTATTCCTTCGGGACTCGGCATTCATTCGTCACAATACCTTTGTCGCAGGTTTCTAAAAATCTGAATCCATTTTAATCCATTTCATTCTCGTTTGTTGGGTTCTTATGCTCAGCGATTCTCGTCTTCAGCTGTCTGCCCTTCTGTCCCACGTATGAAGATACATTAAGGTACATAAAGATATGTTTTCGCACAATATGAAATCAAATATCGTGTATAAGATTTGTTGTAAAGATTGCGATGCGAGTTATCTAGGACCCAGCAAACAAGGATTGAAATGGATTATTAATAGATTATGGTATTAAATGGATATATAACATTCGGTGAAACACAATCACACACTCCGTCATAACTGACTACAAATTGTAGAAGGACCACGAGTTCGATTGGCAGTTCTATTGTAATTTTGTACGAAGAATCTCAGTACAGAAAGAGATTGATTTCGGATGCTATACATCAGGAAGCAGACGCGTGGTCTTAATGTAAACGGATTTGGGAGAGGCTTCCCAAGGCTTACTTTCCGATTGTTGATGAACTACAAATGTTGAAGTTATTGAATTGAACAGTCAGTCAGTGTCGTTTTTTTATTCTATTAAGATCATTTTATTTGAAACTTTTGACTTAGTATTTGATTTCCTTTCAAATTACAATCAATATTAAATTATTTTACCATAAGGAACTCTCCTTAATTACAACTAAATTTAAAAGTTATTTTACTGATTTAAACAATTTTGACACTAATTCGCTAATCAAAAACTAGTTTTTGACTAAATTAATAGAACATAATTGTTTGCGACATAGTGAATTCTCGTTGCTGTGAATTTCCTTCTTATTGTGATATAAAAATTTATTCGGTTTTTTTAAAAATAATTTTGTCCTATGAAATTTTGGTTATCACTAGTCATTTTTCAATATTAAAGTTTCCGTAAGTATGTAGAGGTGGCTCACTGGAATGAATTAGTTTGTAGGTATTGTAATATAAAATTGTATAGTAGTATAAAATTAATTTGTCTCTGAAAACGGCTCAAAAATGAGCCGAAATATGTAAACGGGCTATTTATTATAATAAAAACTTTTATGTTGTCTCCACATTTGTTTTGCGCAACAATTACCGCGCCTGACTCGTATTTCTTTTTAAATTTTTGTGCACAAAAATTTATGACAAGCACATATGCCACCAGCTTGGCTCATCAACTCTTCTTTTAATTTATTTTATTGCTAACAAAATATATTATTCCCTTATTTCATTAAACACGTAATTATTGCGTCGTAATAAAACTTATAATTGCATTTTAAATACTTAAAGTTATACAAAAAAAATTTAAATTAATTTTGTCATTATATGCTTTACAAATTTTAGTATTGTAATATAAAAATAATAACAAATAAAGTAAATATACTATAAAAATGTGTTTAATAAAAATAAAATGCTTGAAACACAACTTTTATATGTATATAGTTTATTATTATTTGAGATATAAATGTTAGCACATTTGTAAAAAAAAGTGTATAATATAATTTTAATGTTAAGACTTCCCGATAAAAAATTTGTAAAAACATATTTTTACATGAATATGTATAAATATGTATAACATGCATAAACATGCATAAATATTCATAAACATGTATAATTATATATGAAATATCCCATACAGCACAGAAGATTGAAGCAATATTGCTACAATGTTGCAATATTGTAGATTGCAATGTAACATTGCAGAGACATTACAGAAATGTAAATTAACAATATGAAAAATGTCAGTAATATGCCTGTAATATGCCAGAAACATTGCAAACTGTAATTCTTTAATTGTTACAATAATAATAATATAAAAATATAATGTTTTACAATATTTATGTAGTACAATCTTTTAGTTTAACAGCCGTTTTTATTTAATTATTAATACAGGGTGGGGCAAAAGTCCCGCTACCATTTTGATTGCGCGCCATCTTGGTTATGTGACATATAGCTCAGTTTAGCTTTAACCGTTGTGTTGTGTAGACGTCCAAACTTTTATAATGGATAAATATACGTCACAAGAACGAGCAGAAATAGTGATAATATTTATATTTAATATTTAAATCGCGAAATAGCGATTTAGCATGGCCAGCCAGATCTCCGATTTAACAGCACCAGACTTTTTCTTATGGGGTTTTTTAAAATCAAAAGTTTATGTGAATAAGCCCCAAACGATTCAACATCTTACAGACAATATTCGTCACGCAATTGAAGAAATTCAGCCTGAGATGTTGCACGATGCCTTAAAAAGAGCCGAAAGTTGCATAGCGAATCGCGGTCACCATTTAGCCGATATTCTTTTCTAATCATAACGCAAAAAAAATGTAAAGACCAAATAAACATTGTATGAAAACCAAACTGACTTATCTTTTCTTTGAACAAAGTTATAGGCAATCAAAATGGTAGCGGGACTTTTGGCCCACCCTGTATAATCAATTTTTATATTTAAATAATTTATTATTTCGATAATTAATGACACATTCGGTCATATGCATTGACACGGTTCTAGTGCTGCTCTGACACGGTGCTGTTCTGACACGATGCTGTTGAGAATACAAGTATGTAAGTTCAGCGCGTTTCCGTTGCGAGTGTACAGACCAATACTTTATGCGTGACTGTACTGTACACGACACGAGCGCGGCTTCTAGAAACTTCGACACTCATTGTAACCGACATCCGTTTGAGTGATCCCTCTCCTCAGTCTCAGTTAGAACTCCGAAAGGAGAGGACCGTCTCAGTTTGTACTCCGACAAGAAAGGATCGCAAGTCTCAGCTTGAACTCCGATAGGAGAGGACAGCACGCTCGCGAAATACATAATTCACTTTTCAATAAACTACATTTAATTATAAGTTCTATAATTAATTACCGGCTCAATCCATCCAACCACGCTCCGCTAACTGAAAAATCTTATCAGATGCAAGTGCAGAACTAGACTGGATTGATGTGACCTGGTGCAGAATTAAGTTTAAAACTAATAACGTATTAGTATATTATAACTAATGATAGTAAATATAAATATTTTCATTATATTTTCATATCAAAAGTATTTATTTTTTATCATATATAATTATATACTTCTCTGTCCGAGTATTCATTCACCCCATGTCGACATAATTTTTGACTTTTGGCCTTTTTTCTTTTATTACACATAACATATCTTCTATTTCATCATCGCTACTACTTGTTTCTAATAATTCATTTATAATAAATAATTTTAGTCTTTCTTTATCCACTTTATGTTTATTATCATTAGTTGTAATATACGTTATTAGTTTTAAACTTCTGCATCAGGTCACATCGATCCAGTGTAGTTCTGCATTTGCATCGTGTCAGGGCAGCACCATATTAGAGCAGCACTAGAATCGTGTTAATGCATATGTACCGAATGTGCCAATAGCTATTTTGTAATTTTTTGCTGCCTAACTAGTTTTGTTTGTTCGAACACCAAACTGCACTGACAAAAATGTCAGTGCAACATTTTTTGAACTTGTTCGGTTAATTCGGTTGGTCCGAATACAAATTCAGCAATACACTGAGTCAGTTTTCATTTGCCGAAGACGGCAACTTGAACGCAATAATACATTGCGCACAACCCGAATGCGTAACATCGAAGAAGTGCGCACTAGTGCAATCTACCGAATGTGCCATAAGTTTTATATTTATTTTAAATATAAAATTAAAAAATTGTACAATATCGAGTTTGGATGCAATCAATGCATCATTATCGGATAAGACGATAAGCAATTAAGCTGCTGAAAACGATTTATCGAAATATTAATTATGTGATCGATGATATTTATGTTTGATGTGAATAAAAGAATAAATTAGCGCCCGAACTTTATTGATAAATTTCATACCATCATTTTTTAATCGATTTAAGTTGACTCGGAGTGGATTCGAATTAAAAACAATCACTGCGATTAACTTAATCCATGATTAACTTACCAAGCGACTGTATTACATTAATGTAGATAATATTTGTAGTTTGTTCAGGGCACACACATACATACTTTATTCTTATAAATAAATTTATTCTTCAGAATTAATAATACATTTATTGGAATATTTTTATCATAAAAAAATTGCTTTTGTATTATAAAACACTAGAAATGCGATTTGTAGAAAAATTAAAGTTAGTAAAATATATGTACAGAAAATAGTTTTTATTTTAGAATCTTCGTAAATAATTTATCTAAATGCATTATATTGCAATATTACTGGAACATTTCGTTGCAATATATATAACAAAAAGCGGACATCTTAATATTATTGGAATCTTGCAGCAATGATTCAGCAACGTTTCACAATCACCATACAATATTGCAATGTTTCAGTGAAATCATCCTGCAATATTTCTGCAATCTTTCTGTGCTGTATAGGATGTCCATACATTTTCATACATCCTTCTTTCTTTTGTAAAATTATTTTTTAGTATAATAGAAATAATAATAGTAATGTGGAAACATATTATAAAAAATAATTAAAGGGATAATTTTTGCATTATTTGTTTTAGAAAAAAGCAGGTTTGAAAAAATGTAAAAAAATTGCTTATACATAATTATGCATAATTTTATATATAATTATACATAAATAATTTTTTTATACTTTTTCAAACTTAATTTTTTCTAAAAC
Organism: Trachymyrmex septentrionalis; assembly: GCF_001594115.1. Lineage (NCBI taxonomy): Eukaryota > Metazoa > Arthropoda > Insecta > Hymenoptera > Formicidae > Trachymyrmex > Trachymyrmex septentrionalis. The sequence goes on from NW_017304800.1 coordinate 287,615, forward strand.
ATATTGTATAATGCGAAAATTACGTACGTTTTTTATAATCATTTTTTATGTTTTCACGTTACTATTATTATTTCTATTACACTAAAAAGTAATTTTACAAAAGAAAAAAGGATGTATGAA
>NW_017304800.1:287998-297284 GCF_001594115.1 Trachymyrmex septentrionalis
TTATATATATTTATACATATTCATGCATGAAAAATTTTTTACTGGAATTTTAAGCGAAATAAACATCACATGCATGTAAGATTGCAGAGATGAATATTTTTGATTCACAATTTGTGAATGTAGCACAATTATACGAACTAAATATCGATTTATCATCTGCAGCCTTGAAAAGTAGACGTATGTACTCTTAGAAAAGTGGATCTTACTATGTAATGGATGTAGTTTTCATCCATTTTGTCAGGGGGCAGAAATGCGCAGCAGCGTTTTGCGGTTACAGGTTTTGGTAGAATACTATAATATAGATATTCGCATCCGTCATTTTTAGTCCCTTCTCCACTCTTTATTCTCTCTTCAATTTTTTTAGTTTAGCGGCGGAGTGGAGAGAGAGAGAGAGAGAGAGAGAGAGAGAGAGAGAGAGCAAGAGATTGAGGAAAGGAGCAAGAGAGTGAGAAAAGGACTAAAAATGGTGGATGCGAGTACTCATATTATAGTGCCTTAGTTTTGGGCCTCTCTCAGGTTTTTCTCTGTTAGTAGTATCTCGTCAGTGACGTAGGTTAGAGGTTTTGTTAGATTTTGTTCGATTAAGTCGGATTCATAAATAAGAACCAATCGCTCGGTCAGCAGACAACATTCCAAAATTCATTAAAAAAGATGTTGCAACCTTTTAGTTGGTGAGTGTACATTTGAATCGTATTACATACTGTGTACTGCGCTATACATAATCGCACCCCCATTATAGAAATTGCGTTATTGCTAACGTCTTACTTACTCTCGTATCGTCCTCCTATCATTTTCTTTGGAGGTGAGAACCAATAAGTAAAGAAGAAAGAAGAAGTCCTACTATTTTATTGCCTACTGCAGATTCTGTTGTAAATGGACCTTAAATCAGGTAACACGAATAATGATATGGTAACGAAGACACCGATCATGCTCACGTAATTTTTTTATGTCCATAATCTGATATTAACTGTTTCTAGTTTAAGAGAAACTTTTAAGCGAATTAGGTTAGGTTAGTTTAGTATAAAGTTAAAATTAAAAATTATTTGATTGCATTAACTAATCGAAACAAATTAGTATAAAAAATTAGAAAATAAATATAAAATAGAATCGTTATTTTTTACCTAGATATTCTTTTTTTATTTTTACAATTATACTTTGTATAATGATTTATTTTTATCTTGTTGAAAATGAATATACTTTGTATAATTTACTTTGTATAATGATTTATTTTTATTTTATTGAAAAAGCTTGTTTATTTTTTTAGGTTATGAAAATAAAGGATATATATTAAATGCCCTTGTTACTCAAGGTGCTGCTGAGGTTGACGATCCTCGCGTTACTCTTGGTAGCCCTATATTGTTATCAGATGTCTGATGGAAGACGCTGGATTGTATTCAACCTGCAAACAAGAAATGCGAGCCTGGCAAACCTTACGGCTCCTTCAGCAGTGACTGTTTATTCTGTTAATTATTTGTCTTCAACAGCGCGTATTTTGCCACGAAATCAGACAAATTATTATAACATATGGTGTATTTTTACCAAAGTTGCCTCAAACTCACCCATGAGACGAAAATTCCAAGTGTTCACAGAATCTTTGCTCAGATTTGCTTCCATAAACATTACTTTTCATGTGATAAGTGATGATAATAGTCAAAACATAGCTGAAAATGTTATAAAAAATGTTATGATCAGCACTGGAAAATTTATGAAAGTATGTCCTTGTATCTTATTTTTAATGAATCAAAATATCAAAGCAGATATATGTTCTCTTACACATATAGCATTGCTGTTAAACTATTTTTATTATCCTGAATATAAAAAAGTATTAAGGAAATATGTGTGTTGTATTATGTTACATAAAAAAAAACTATATAAATAGATATATTTATTTATTGATATTGTTTAAAAGTATTATACATAAAATTATTACAATTTATTTGAGAGATATTTATAACTGCCTTTATTTCATTCTTTTTTTTATTTATTTGGAACTTGAAACATTGAAACCTTTATTTATTCTCAGGTATTTTATTACAATGTACACAAATTAGCTGCAAAGTTGGAGGATATTGTATCAGTTATGTCGCCACATTTTAGTAGCAAACCAGGAACATATTACTCTGATGCATTGTTCTTCATTTCGCTTGGTTTGCACAGAATTGCGCCCAATCATCAGAAACTTGCCATAATGTTTGATGCAGATACAAAATTTCGTAGAGATGTGAAGGACTTGTTCGAAGAATTTAACAAGTTTGGAAAAGAAGCTTTGTTTGGTTTGGCTCCAGAGCTCACGCCAGTTTATCGACATGTTTTGTATTTATATCGTAATAAACATCCAACGACAATGTTTGGAGAACCCCGACATAAAGGCGGATATCCCGGTTATAATAGTGGGATGGTACTCTTTAATTTGGAAAGATTACGGAAATCACATGTATATAATGAGATTATCAATAAAGACAGTGTGGATGATATGACGAAGAAATATCACTTCAAGGTAAGATTGGACAATATCACAACTTACTAAAAACTGTATAGTCGTAAAACAATTTGTGAAATGTAAATGAAATAAACATTTAAAATATCATATGTTAATCCAGCGTGAGCTAGGTCGGATATGTCACACCTGACACATTGATCTCTTTAACGTTTAAAATTATTACCAATTTAATTAAAATTTTAATAAACATAATTTTCTTATAATTCTGAATATTTTATTTGTAATTTATATTTAGTGGGAGATCCGTTGTGTCTTATGATGTATTTTGTAGATTTAGATACTTTTAGGTACTTTACCACTTAGCTCATGTCGGGTTACAATATGATATAGATTCTCTAGATCATATCTCATCAACATATGATCTAGAGAAAAAAAAATATGATTGTGATAAAATCTAGACAGCAAAGCTTACAAAGGCAGACTTTGAACACAACATGCTATCAATTTTTGATTGCAGAAAACTAACAAATTCCACAGTTTGCACTATCTGACAGCAAACTGTTGTCAGAAATAGGACAAAGCCTGCTGACATGTTTTACCAGCAGATTATTGACAGAAACAGCAAGATTTTGCAGTTCCTGTTTTGTTTCCGCTACCAGTCTGTCAGATTTCTGGTGCAAATTCTGTTCGTTTTCTGCCATCAATCTGCTGGCATAATATATCAGCAGGATCTATCGACAGATCTATAGCCAAATGCAGACACATACGATTATGGTTTTTATATTGAGAATCTGATCAAGTTTAATACCAGTTTGTTTACAAACTGCAAACTAGCATTTTGCTATCAGGATAAACGAAGACTATAGAATATGTGTGTATATAGAAGTATGTAAATCTATTATTATGAAACAAAACTATATTATGTATTTTTTAATTGTATATGTAATATATAGGGACGTTTTTTATAAAGTTTATTTGAATTATAGATAGTTTTGAGTCGATTTTTTCTTAATATAAAAGCCATAAGGATTATTTTATTTATTACAACTTCTCAATTCTTTGTATAAATGTTTGCAATTAAGTTAAATCTCAAGTTAAATTTTTATAGAAATAGAGTTGAGTGTAACTTAAAACAATTTTACTCATTACTTAACAGTACTTGATACTTAATATTTAAAAAACGTATTTAAATTTTTTATTACAAAATTAAATTTAGAGAAGAACACTTAAAGAAAAATATATATGTATTTTGTGTGTGTGTGTGTGTGTGTGTGTGTGTGTGTGTGTGTGTGTGTGTGTGTGTGCGTGTGGTGTGCGTGCGCGCGCGCGCGTGTGTGTTGCGTGTATGCCCAGAAAGCACATACTAGCAGTATACTGGCAGTATGCCAGTAAACTCGGTCATGATGATGCAACAAATTTCTCAATCCACTGCTTCTTCATTAAATTTAACAGCATAGTTTGTCAATATAAAACAATAAGAATGCAACAAAAATCTAGCATTGTCTGCTACTACATAGTGACAGTGGAAACGCAGCAAAAAAGCATATCATATTAACAAATTATAAAAGCTATCATATTAACAACTTAATATACAGCTTATTATATCAAGTATTGATACAAAAATATAGCAAAAATCGGGTATAGCTTGCCGTCATGATGTGATGCAAAAATGCGGCAAATATAAAATATGATGTATTTTATCATCTGTTGAAGGCAAAACAGCAGAAACTGAGCCCAAACGTTGTTACATGTAATCATAAAAATATAGCACAGTTTCAGCAAGAAATTGTGTTCAAAATTCAAATAATAGGTTAATATAATGAAATTTATTAGTTTATATTTTAAGTTAAAAAAAGAAATATGTACAATTCATGCATGTGCATACATATGTTCACGAATTCTATTATCTCTTCAATTTATATTAAATAAACACATTTCTACTATAAGGTAATTTTAGAGTAAAGCTTATAAGATAAAAATTGAACTCTTAATTATTTTATATATGAAGTAATATCAATAAGTAAACAATTTGAATGGACCCAATCAGCAGACAATATTTTTAAAAACGTTAAAAATAATGGTAATTAAGTCTGCTTTTTTTTTTATTAAAAAACGTTTATTTAAGCATATTCTACAATGTGCCTTTGTTTTCTGTTTTTTTATATCTTATCTTTTTGGTTTTTATTCGGTTTTTTGTTTTATGTCACCCGAGATAAAAATTAACGAATTTCAGAAGAAACAGCACAAAAACATGTAGCAAGGAATACAATTGTCGATAAAATGGTTGCAAAGGAGGAAAAAGTATATTCTATTCAATAGGCTTTAAGTCTATTTTACAACGTGCTTTTTGTTTCCTGTTTCTTGCTTTTTCCCTGTTGCTTTTTCCCTCTTTGCAACCATTTTATCGACAATTGTATTTCTTGCTACGTATTCTTGTTTCCTGTTTCTTTCCAAGTTCGATAACTTTGATCTCGGGCGACATAAAATAAAAAACCGGATAAGAAGTAAAAAGACAAGATGTAAAAAATAGCAAAAAGCAAGAAACAGAAAACAAAAAGCACATTGTAGAATAACCATTAACATTTGAAGAATCATTTTTTTAACGTTTGAAAAAAATATTTTTAATTAAAAATGTGAACAAATGGGTTAAATCAATTTTGTTTATTAAAAAAACGTTTATTTTAACGTTTCTTTAATAAAAGTTTGTTTTAAGAAACGTTTTTTTAATGTTAAAATATTTGAACAAAATTATAAGATATAACAATGTAGAATCTTTTTTTTAATTCATCATTTTTTATCAACAGTATTTAAGGGGATTTTTAAAGAGAAGCTCGAACTCCGACGAAATCATCAGAGGTCGCGCCGCGCGCCATGCATCGACATGTCTTTATATATAGGGAGGGGTATTTAAAACAGGTTATCTGAATAATTCGCTTGTTTTTAACAATAGAAGAAAAAATGTCAAACAAAAATTGCTTAGTTTCGAGGGGCACATAATGTGATGTCAATAATTGTTTTGTAGGTGGAGGCGTGAAGGATCAAGGCAAGGTCAAATTTGGTTTTTTAAATGGAATATGTTTTTTTACTTTCATTTTGATAGAGCATTTTAAGACGAATACAATGACCTAATTGAAGGTCATTCAAGGTTACGCAAGGTTAATAATGGAAAATAATTGAATGTAATGGAAAATAAATTGCTTCAAGGCACTCTTCGAATAATTTCGTGTTTCTCTTCTTGTTGGTATACCGCTAATCGTTCAAGTATATGTAAATATTTACATACCGTTTAAATTGAATCGCACATAGCATTATCCATATTTATTGATCAGTTTGAATTCATCTATCGATCAAAGTGCGTGTCTTGCGAAATGCGTTATACGAAAGCGAAAAAAGTCGATTTTCGTCTATGGTGAATGTCGCCAAATTATGAGAGAAACAATATGTTTGTATACTGAAAGATTTTTGATCGTATCCATTCTCTGTTTTTTCAAACATATTACAAAGTTCTCAAGAAACAAGAAGTGTGGATAATAAAAAATGCAAACGAATCAAGAAAGCAACTGACGACGGAAATTCAACGAACATTTTAGCCGTTGTAATACTAAATCCACATATCAGTACAAGACAGCTCGAATGTGAAAGCGATATTAGTCGACGAAGTGTTCTGCGAATGCTCCATATCAACGAATTTCATCCCTTTCATATCTCACTTCATCAAGAGTTACATGGCAATGATTTTCAAAATTATGTACAATTCTGTGAATGGGCACGACAAAGACTACAAGAAGATGATATATTTGTCATTAAAATCTTATTTACTGATGAAGCTATATTTACAAACAATGGACAGTAAATCTTCGCAATATGCACTATTGGTCAGTAAAAAGCCTACATTGGATGAGAGAAGTGGGCAGGCAGAGATCTTGGTCTATAAACGTCTGAGCCGGAATTCTTAATGATAAAATAATTGGTCCTTATTTTATCGATGGATCATTAAATAGTCGCAAGTATGCATAGATTTTAACAGAATTATTGCCTATTATTAGAAGACCTACTGAACGTATGTTAATCAATGGTAGCAGAGAGATAAGATGGATGTCTTGCTCATTTATCACGGATTATTATTGCTAAACAGAAAATTTGGAGATCGTTGAATTGGTTGGTCAGGAAATAACAGATGGGCTGCACGTTCCCCAGATTTAACACCTATGGACTTTTATTTGTGGGGAAAATTAAAACAAGTGTACAGCGAAATGCCGATAACGGAAGAAGACATGAACGAACGTATAAGAAGAGCTTGCGATTGATCCGAATGAAATTTCTCGTGCAGTGTCGACACGTTTCAGAAAATGCGTCGATGTTCAGAGTCATTATTTTGAACACTTGTTGTAACGGTAAGTACGCAAATAAATAAATTAGTGAAATATTTGAAAAATCCTTCAAATAATTTATTTTTAATACATTAATAATTACAGCTAACCTTGTTATGTTTAAATAAACCAATAAATTCAATGTTTATTTACATACCGTGATACACTTGAACAATCAGCGATATACTAACAAGAAGAAAAGACACGAAATTCAAAGAGTGCTTTGAAACAATTTATTTTCTATTACATTCAATTATTTTCCATTATTGACCTTGCCTAATTTTGAATGACCTTCAATTATAGGTCATTGTATTCGTTTTAAAATATTTTACCAGAATGTAAATAAAAAAACATATTCTATTTAAAAAAATAGATTGATCTTTGCCTATTCTTTGCGCCTTCATTTACAAAACAATTATTGACATTACATTATGTACCCCTCGAAACCAAGCTACTTTTGTTTGACACTTTTTCTTCTATTGTTAAAAACAAGCGAGTTAGGTGACCTATTTTAAATGCCCCTCTCTGTATATCATACATGTCTAAACTGTAAATATAATTTTATTTACTAATCCGTATTACAAATCAAACCATCATATTTTTATATATTATATATAAAAAAATATATATTAAAATAACATCGTTGCTCAGAAAAGGATCCTTGCTGTATCGGATGAATGGTAAATCGGAATCGATACAACATATTCTTCAAATGCAAAACGAATCGAAACAGAAGTATGACAGAGCGAGACAAAGAAAAAACAAAAACGGATAGAAGCTCTAATTGTAATCGGTGAGACTGCGCGGACACGCCGAGCTAGGCTCGTCGAGCGAAACAGCGAGTCTGTCTTTCTCTCTGTGGTCACTTGTTTCTAGCAACCGAAAATACTTTCTCGGCCATTTCGGTCGCTTGACGTGTACCATAAGGAGGAAAAAGATTCTCACTCTATATAACACATAACTTTTATTAAATTACGTTATTCATATACCTTTCTCATTAACGTATAATAGCAAAAATGATTTCAAAACGTGATAGTTGACGAGATATAGTTTACAATTTTCTGTGCGCTTTATGTACCGCGTCCGTAGAGGTGATCCGCAAGAATTCAGTGTGTTTCGGGCGTTAGGTGCGAGATCAGAATATTGAAGATTCTACGCTCGATCCTGCTTTTTCCTTTTCTTTTATAATTTTTTTTTTATAAATAACATTATTAATAAACATATAACTCCAAATAAAATTTTGATATAATTATATTATATATGTACTTTTAAGTTTTAAATCAACAACTGTTGGAAGAATCTAGAGACACGATAGTGTCTCGGCGCTGACACATTGCGGAAGACATTGCCGTACTCCTTTACGCGAATCGTCGAGTTGCGTACCGAATTATTTCAATAGGCAAATAAAAAATTATTTTTATATTGCACAACATGTAAGGACTTTTCAATTTGTAAACTATAAGATTATATTGACATCATTCTTATAATTATTATTAAGGTTCCTGACTAGTCGCAGTGGCCATGTTGGAATCGTGACATCAGAAGCGAGGAATGACATATTAATTTATGTTGCATGCCATTTTTAAATAAAGATAATTTGGATGAAATAACGAGATTTAAAATACTTGTAAAAATCAATGAAAACTGTCCTTTCCTCCCTTGACAATCAGTAAATGGTCGTAAAAGGCACGTAAAGTAAGCCTATATTCGGGTAGAAACACACGGTCTGACAGCTGTTGAAACGAGTAAAATATACTTTTACATACAAAATTCCAAGATAACTTTAGTTTTCATCAATAATTACGACTTTGATAAGTATACGAGGCAAGTCATATTTTCACAATTAAGCAAGTAGTAACGAAATGGCATGCAACATAAATTTCGTCGTCAAAACGTCACTTTTCCACATTTATAAGTTCAGCCATTTATCGTAGTGCGGCGTTATGATACACATACAAGTATGAGCCCACGCATGTCTCGCCGTCGGCACGTCGAGAGTGAACGAGACAGCGAGTTCTTTCTGACACTAGTCGCTTGTTTCAAGCGACCGGAAATGCTTTCTTGGAAATCTCGGCCGCTTGGCGGCTCACGGCATCGATAAGGAACGAGGATTCTAAATAACATATAAATTTTAATAAATTGTAGTAATAGTGTACACTTTTAATCCAGAATAGTAAATTATAATAATAAATCATGTTAAAACGCAACATGATATGTTTACGAGATATTTAATTGTTTACGATTTTTCATGCGCGTTATATACCTCCTTCATGAACTCGAGTAGCAAGAATAGTTTAGTAGAAGTAGAATTTTACCGAAAAAAATTATAAACTATTTCTTTTCACAAAAATCTTCGAAAGACTATCAGAAAAGAGATGCGTATGTTTAAGACTCGAGACTTGTGAAGAAAATATGCGAAAACAAATCGAAAAAGCACATTTTTCGCTTATAAAACGAAAGATATTGATTGTATGGG
>NW_017304800.1:297384-305277 GCF_001594115.1 Trachymyrmex septentrionalis
CGAAAAGTTTCAAAAAGCACATTTTTCGCTTATAAAACGAAAGATATTGATTGTATGGGAAAAAATTCGGTACAAAAAATGTAGGTATTCGAAATATCTATAAAATGAGACGTTATTATTATTATTAGGCGTTAGGAACTCGAAAGCTCATTGCCGCAAATACCAAATCCCGCCACTGTTCCCGTCCCTGAGCCAGATCCCTCCATTTGTGACCCTCGTACCCCATTTCGTTAAGGTCCATTCTAATATTATCTTCCCATCTACGTCTTGGTCTACCCAATGGTCTTTTCCCATCCGGTTTACCAATTAGTACTTTATATGCAATTCGATTCTCATCCATACGCGCCGCGTGACCTGCCCATCTTAATCGACGCGATTTTATGACATTAATAATATCCGGACTATTATATAATTGATGTAATTCTGCGTTGTGTAATTTTCTCCATTCGCCCGTTTCCTCATCGCGTTTTGCCCCGATGATTTTTCGAAGTACTTTATTTTCGAAAGCCCTAAATCTTTTCTCGTCTTGTAATGTAAGTGACCACGCTTCGCTGCCATAAAGGACTACCGGTAAAATAATCGTTCTGTAAATTCTAATTTTTAAGCGCCTAGACAATATCCGCGAACCGAGTAGTTTCTTAACCGAATAGAAGCACGCATTCCCCAAATTAATTCTTCTCTTGAGCTCTTCTCTTATTTCATTAGTTTGGTTTAAAATCGATCCTAAATACTTAAAATTGCTAACCCGTTCAAAAATTTTATCACAGACGACCAGGTTTCCGTTATTATGAATATTCTGAATTCTATCAGTGACCATATATTTAGTTTTTTCAACGTTTATTTGCAGCCCCAGTTCTTTCGTTTTATCTAATAGAATTTTAGCGTTATTTATTAGTGTTTCTTTATTATCTCCCAACAAAGCAATATCGTCCGCATATGTTAATATTTGTGTTGTACCGTTCAACTGCAAACCATCATTACTCTTCTGCATTTCTTTAATAGCATATTCCAATACTAGATTAAACAGAAGAGGTGACAATGCATCCCCCTGCTTTAATCCGCTATGAATATTAAAAGTTTCCGACATTTGATTACCTATTCTTACTCTACCTCTGGTATCTTTTAAACAAACTTGGACTAAGTTAGCCAATTTTTTGGGTATCCCCCACCGAGTTAAAATTTCATACATTTTCTCCCGTTTTATCGAATCATACGCTTTTTTAAAATCAATGTAAAGTTGATGTACCGATTGGTCGAATTCCCATTTTTTCTCCAAGATTTGCCGAATAGTAAAGATTTGGTCCGCAGTCGATCTATTTCTCCTAAAGCCGCATTGATGATCTCCAATTATCTCATCTGCATATGGTACAAGCCTCATTAATAAAATATTCGACAGAATTTTATAGCATGTAGGTAAAAGTGAGATACCCCGGTAATTATTACAACTCATTTTGTCCCCCTTTTTGAAAATCGGGATTATAATTGAATCTTTCCATTGTTCCGGCAATGCTTCTTTATTCCATATTAAGATAATTAATTTCTGAATTTCTTCTATCAATCTACTTCCCCCCCATTTAATCAGTTCCGCCGGAATCAAGTCATTACCCGGTGCTTTGTGATTTTTTAATTTTTTAATCGCGCTTTCTACTTCTGAAATTGTCGGTTCGTTAATCCTAGGTTCAGCCGTGTGATACTCAAAATTCTCTATTTCCCGGTCGTTTTCAGATTCGACATTCAATAACCGATCAAAATAATTTTTCCATGTGTTTAAAACTGCCGTTGTATCCGTAACTAAATTATCGTTCTCATCTTTCACCATTTCCGTCCTAGCTTGGAATCCCTTTCTAAAATTATTTATCCCCATGTACGTGCCTCGTACGTTACTGCTTTTACAATTTTCATCTATTTCTTCAATTTTACGTTTTAAGTATTGACGCTTCTTAATTTTAAACATATTATGAGCCTCTTGCCTAATCTTAAGAAACTGATCCCGAGTTTCCTTCGTATTTTGAGCCAACCACGTGATGCGCGCTTCGTTTCGTACTTTAACAATTTTTACGCATTCTTCGTCAAACCACGGCTTGTTTTTGTTCCTTTTACAAAAACCAACCGTGGCCTCCGCCGATTTTACTATCGCGTCTCGTACGTTTTCCCAGTGTTTATCAACCGTGTTATCATCCGATTCATCTATTTCCTTTGAAGCCGCGAGTCTATTCGTTACTTCGACCGCGTATTTTATTCCGTTTTCTCCCTCGATCAAACCTTGTACATTTAGACGTTTAGTTCCAAACAACTGCCCGTTAGTTTTGTTTAGCGAAAGACGTTCCCTGATTTTGGCAATTACAAAGAGGTGATCCGAGTCGCAATCCGCCCCCCTATAAGACCTGACATCGAGTACGTTCGTGTGACGCCGTTTATCTGCAAGAACGTGATCAATTTGGTTACGCGTGCCTCCATCCGGGGAAATCCAAGTTTGTTTATGGATATTTTTGTGTTTAAAATACGTGCTTTTGACGATAAGATTTTTGCCGGTCGCAAAGTTAATTACCCTCACTCCGTTATCGTTACTTTCCTCGTGCAAACTTTCGAGCCCGATCGTTGGTCTAAAAATGTCCTCTTTACCGATTTTCGCGTTAAAATCTCCCACGACTATTTTCATGTAATCGTTCGGTAATTGATCCACGAGGTGTTCGAGTTCTTCGTAGAACCCGTCTTTAATTTCGCCATCTTTATCTTCCGTCGGCGCGTGTACGTTGATTATCGCGATCTTGTACCATCGGCCCTGCACAACGAGCAATCCTAATCTTTCGTTTATAAATTTAATGTCTTTTACCGCGGATAAGATTTTCCTATTAATCATAAAACCGATGCCAAGACTATGGATCTCCGACCCTCCATAGTGAAGCGTGTACGAACCCGCATTAAGCGAACCCTCCCCAGCCCATCTTGTTTCTTGCAACGCGACAACTTCTACCCCGTACCTTTCGACCTCCCCGACCATCGATTGAAACGCCCCAGGTCTGTAAAGACTTCGGACGTTCCACGTACCCACTTTGAAGTCTCTCCCGCGTTTTGACTTTATACGACATGAGTTCCCCGAGGTAGTCCCCACCCGGAGATCCGAACAGGGGACTAGTTTACCTCCGGAAAATTTTACCCCAGAAGAATCCATGGCGAGTTTTGATTGTTTCAAGATAAAGTCGTTTCACGGTGTGAGCCTATCAAACCCACGCCCAACCCCCAAACAGGAGGACCATTCCAATCGGCTGTCCGCGACTGCTTATTCAATTTATTCGCAGCTAGCCTCTATCCTCAACCGAGATAGCGAGGCTTTTCCTCTATCCGCAACCCGAGGACGCGCTGTGTCGTGGTGATTGGGACCCACCCACCCCGGGGATCACTACTGCAACTAGTTTTCCTTCCCCGAGACTAGCGGTTGTTATGCTAACACAGTAAAATGAGACGTGGGAACATTAAAATCAATCTATCAGTTAAGTAGAAAAAAAAATAAAAGCTACCGGAAAAGATTTTTTTCTCACTCGTTCTCTGTTCATTAAGATTTACATGCAAAGCTTTGAAATTTTCATAAAATGTTGCCCTCATAATGACGAACAAGTCTAGTTCTGAACGAGTCTAAAATATTCATTAGTTTTTGCAAAAAGTCATTTGTTTACTAAAAAACCTGTCTGCGGAAAACTTAATTACTTATCTTCGAGCAGTCGCACAGCAATTTACAGGGGTGATTTTTTTTCTACAAGAATTGCACTATTACGTACATTTAGTAACAAAACGATTTTTTGCAGTTGAACTGTTATAAAATGACTTCGAAAAAGGTATCTTTTTTCGTATAAAAAAATGGAATAATTTCGTTAATATACATTATATCAAATATATAATGCATATTAACGAAATTATTCCATTTTATATATATAATATCAGCCGTGTGAAGCATTTGACAGTTGACATTTTTCTACGCATTTAAAAATGGAAAGAATCCCTCCGATTATTAGGAACCGAGATAACAAAAAAATTATTGTGGCTCTAATTTTTAAGATTAAAAATTCCGTCTGGCATCAATTTGTTAAGGAAGAATTGAATTTGTTGTTAAAAAATTCTTACATTTTTTGCTGCCGAAAAAGTTTCTTTAAAACCGTTGAAAAATTGAGTAACGCGTACGAGGCAGCGTACCGGGCGGAGTGGGGGAAGATTGGGCCGCTCGGTGATTCGTGCGTATCTGATTTCGTGCGTTAAAATTTGCTAAATTTACATTTTCTCAGCAATAAATTGACGTAGAAATATGATTTTTTTATCTGGGATAGCTTGACGAGATATAAACAAATAGTTTAACCAAATGTTTTGCAAAGTAATTGTAACCATGAAATTTTTAGTTCTTTTCTTGAATTTTTATTTTTTTGGTTTATTACTAAAAAATCATATTTGAGAGTATGGGGTGCATGTCTCATTAGCAAATTTAAATCACATGAGTTATGTTTCTTTATTTAATAGGCTGTAAAAAGTATCCAATTGGACAATTAAATGTACGGAATTATCGATACAAAGTTGTTTTTATGAATTTAATTGCAGATATGACATATGTAAACAAATAATTAATAACTAATTTGTCAAATGTTAGTGTAACTGTTGGAGAAAGATAATTGCAAAATACAATATATATTTTATATAACACTAATTTACTTTTATATTTGTGAAAGTTAGTGTTATATCTTCAATATATAAGCAATATGCAATGAGTGCACGACCAATATTTGGAAACTGGAAGTTACAATCGAAGATTTGGATCTGATCGTCCAAGATGTACCACAAGATGACCAATATATTGTTGTGTCAGTACTAAGAGACCAGCACATTACATCTGTGAAAATGAAAAACAATTTGCAACAAATTGGAGTGAACGTGAGCAACCGCACTATTCGGCGAAGATTGGCAGAAGAAAATCTTCACTGTCGGAGACCAGTGTTGGTGCCAGCTTTAAAATACCAGCAGTGAAGCTCGATTAAATTTTGCAATGGAATATCAAAATTGGGATATTTATGATTGGAATCGTGTGTTGTTCACGGACGAATGCCAATTTTGCCTTAGAGCTCTCGATGGACGTGAACGAGTGTATCGTCATTTAGATGGTTAGGAGAACGATTTGTTTCATGTACCACGAAAACGAGAGAAAATTTTAATGGTGAGTTCATTATGGTTTGGGTTGGAATATCGGCAAAAGCTCGTACGAATATTCATTTTTTTTTAGTATAATATGAACTCCTACCTTTATATTGAAGAAATTCTTATTTCATACGTTTTACTATTCAAAAAATTCATTGAAGATAACTTCCTACTGATACAGGATAATGCAAGACCAAACGTCGCACGAACAGTGACTAATTTTTTAAATGAAGTAAATATACAGCGATTAATGTGGCCTGCTAGTCCAGATATGAATCCTATCGAGAATTTATGGCACATATTAAAACGGACAGTCAGACAACATAATGTTCAAATGTTAGCAGCACTTCGTAACGTTGTGCAGAAGGAATGGTATAATTTGCAGTAAGAAGAAATAAGACAGTATGCCTCGACGAATGGATAAATACGAGAGGAAGCAATACACATTATTAAAGACACACACAACCGCACGCACGCACGCACGCACGCACGCACGCACGCACGCACGCACGCACGCACGCACGCACGCACGCACGCACGCACGCACGCACGCACGCACGCACCGCAAATATCCAACTTTTTGAAAACAACTGTACATAGTACAATTAATAAAAATATGATTTACATATCATAAAGTACAATAATAATTATAAATTACTTGACATGCTCGTTTGAAAATCTAAAAAAGTTTTTGTTCCACATTACAATTCTGAATGCACAATGGTATTATTATACACAGTTTGGCTGTTTCCTTTCACTCATTCTTCTTGCTTAGTTTTCTCTTGCGGTTAAAACTCTCTTATATAGCAATACCTGAAACAAAGCTAAGATCAAAAGTGCTTCCAAAAGAATAGAAAACTTATACAATAGTTGTATATAGGTTAACTATCTTCCTAAGCAGATTTTCATTCCTTGTTTCACTTGATTTTTTTCACTATCACTTTTTTTACACTATTTTCACCTTTTCACTTTTATTACTTGTACTGTTTTCACTTTTTCTCTTTTACAATATTTTTATTGTTTAATTACAAATTTTTCTCAAACTGACACAGGTTAAGCAAAAGATGATTACACTAATGTCCTCTAAATTTTAGCTTTGGAAAGCGAATATCATAGAGATATTTAAATCGTTAAAGGGAAACATTTAAATGGCCCTGAAAGAGAGAACGGAAAAAGAAAGAAGAACGCCATCTAAGATAGAAGTTTAGATCGCGTTACTGGACAACTTACTTATTTCGCGCATGCGCACTCCATTTTGGGAAACGTAAAATCAGGAGAGTTGTGCTACTGTATATACTATGCCTAGGGGCTCACTTAAAAAAATTATTTTATTAGATCACAATTGAAAAATCTTTTAATACTACGTCTTTTATCCTGTCTGTGCGGTTTTTTAAATTTGAGAAGTTAGTTCTCGCTAAGTTCCTCTGCTGGCGGTGTCGCGTACTATTCAACGACGCTTCGTTTACGTTTGTTGTACAGTTCAATAACGTTCTATTTTAAAATAAATTTTTTTATCTCTATATCCTGAAAGCGTACACAAAGCGACTTTGAATGCTCCGTGTAGTTTTTGCCGAACGTTTAGGAAGCGTAGACGAAGTCTACTAGTACTAATGAATGAAGTATTTAGGAAGTTTATCAGTACGCTTCATGCATTCTTTGCGTAGCGTCGAGAAGCGTATAAGAAACGTTAATGAAAAAAAAATTTTTTAACGTATGGGAAATGTGACAGATGTGTTTTGGGCACGCTTTACGGAGCGTTTGGGGAGAGTTCGCGGAGCATATGCGAATATTCAAAACCACTAAGAGTCAATGGAAAGTCAATGAAGTGTTTAAGAAGCGTTAAAATTCTTTGTTCACACTTCTTTGACGCTTCGACAAGCTTTACATTTTTATCAGGGTAATAAAATCGGAGGCTAACCTTTTTTTTGTAGAAAAATGTCAGTTGTCGAATGTTTCACTATTTAATATGATGCATATTTACAAAATTATTCTATTTTTATACGAAAAAAAGATATCCACTTTTCAAAGTTATTTTATAATAGTTTAACTGCAAAAAATTGTTTCGTTACTAAATGTACTAAATGTGATAGTGCAACTTTAGAAGAAGAAAAATCATCCTCGTAAATTGCTGTGCGATTGCTCAAAGATGTAAGTAATTAAGTTTTCCACAGACAGGTTTTTAGTGAACATATGGCTTTTTGCAAGAACTAATGAACAGGCTCATTCAGGACTAGATTTGTTTGTCATTACAAGGGCTATATTTTAAACAATTAAATATCTCCTAAATTGTTGCGTTTTAACATGATTTATACTATTCTGGATTAATGAGATGGGTATACTATTACTACAAATTATTAAAACTTATATACAATATGATTGGAAACAAGACCGTTTATGTTAAATATATTACTTTAGTTACGAAGCGTTACTCCGGTCTGAATGTTAAGATGTTGAACTACTATATATTATATATTCATTTAAATGAATTAATTTCAGAAATAATAATTGCGTGCTGATATGGTTGTCGGACTTTCAACGCAATCAATCTGAAATATTAATAATCCTCCCAAATTTCCCAAATCTTAAAAAACTGTAATAAACTTATTGCAAAAAATATTGCTTCGGCCGGGAGTCGAACCCGGATCTCTTGCATTTCGTGCGAGCGTCCTAAGCTTTTAGACTACCGAGACAATATGTCTATTCTCTTCTTTTAAACCT
>NW_017304800.1:305378-325575 GCF_001594115.1 Trachymyrmex septentrionalis
ATATATATATATATAAAAGAGTTGGTTATGGATGCTTTCTCACAAACCACTCACTCAGTACAACAGTGATTATCTCATCCTTGTCCATTGGCGAACAACAAGACTGTAATGATGCACCGTGTCACATCGTGTTACACTGTGTCTCTTGTTGAAGGGTATCCTGTAAAGTCAGAATGGGAAAGGTTAGTATTTTTATGTCATTCGTGAAAATATCACTTTTATTTATCATACTTTTATTTATCAAGTGACATAGTTAAATGTTATAACCGTAAATTGTGCTTTGCCTAATTATGAACCAATGTCAGAGGCGTTCATCGTGGGCTGACTATTTTTAATTTACTGCCAGAGGCGTTAATCGTGAGCTGACGAGCTATAACAAAATGCCACATTCGTAAATCGTACTTTGGCTACTTATAGATAATTGTCAGAGGCGTTTATCGTGAGCTGACTATTTTTAATTTACTGCCAGAGGCGTTAATTGTGGGCTGGTTATAACAAAATATATAGTCATAATCGTGCTAGTTATAGACAAATGTCAGAGACGTTCATTGTGGCCTGACTATTTTTAATTTACTGTCAAAGGCATTTCGATTACCAAATCTGGTGAAATACGATGCTTGCGGAACTAATTCGTAGAATTTTGCGTCTGCAATTGAAGAAATGTAAGTGGATGCATTATCATGATGGAACCAAAAGCTGGTTGCTTGACATAACCGAAATAAAGAAACTAATGAACACATTTGTCTGAAATTTTAACAGTAATCCTATGAAAGATCAAACTTTTTTATAATTATAACAGTTTGATATTTGTGGGATCATTTCTGTATTAGACCGAGAATTTTTTTCGAACTTATATCCCCGTATAAATCAACATATCAATAATAATTATGTATTAGAGTCTTCAATAAAAATAGCATGTTTCATTAAAAAAAAATAGATATGACTTTGATCTGACCTTGCAGACGCCACTCAAGGTCAAACTGAATATCAGTAAATAGCTTTCAAAACCTTACTTAACTTTTATCTGAAACGTTTCTTCTAAAAACATTATGTAAACTTTTAGCATAATGGCCGTAACTGAGTCATAGAACGTGAATTACAGGTCAACGCATTATATTTTAACGTACTATGTATTCCGCACTATATTTTAACATACTATGTATACAAGTACAATTCACATTCCTTCACGATTAGTTATGGTCATCTTTATGTTCAGCTCATAAATCCAAGGTCTTTTTGGACACCCTATATATTATAATATATATGTTATATATATATATATATATATATGTGCTATACATATATATAACGTACATTACATGATCAATAGTCATATGCATAATTTTTATACGACGCTGTACGTCTATGAAATGTATGTAAGTACATCATATTCAAAGTGTTTTAGTAAATGTATACACTTATTGGTCAATGTATACATTGACTAACAGCAAGTTACAACAAGTATATTTTTACTAAGTGAACATTCTGACTATGACATAAATATATCTTCGGATGCAAACATGTATTTGAAATATTGGGAGTGTGTATTCATTTTAAAGGATTTTTTGGTAAAAATATAGTTTTATTGTGAAAAAATAGTTACAGTTAATTATTTAAAATATTGTTTATTGCTACTTTTTTCCATCTTTTTGGTAATAGGGGGATTTCATGTCGAAAGAACACATTTTTTGAGGCTATCCACGAATCGACCCATTTTTTGGTATCTTCACAAGAATAGAAGCGCTGCTCAGACAGGCCATGAGTCATCGATCGAAATAGGTGGTAATCGGAAGGAGCAACATCTGGATAATATGGCGGGTGTGATAGGACATTCCAGTTAAGCACTTCTAACGTTTCCTTGATTGGTTTTGCAACATATGATCGAGCGTTGTCATACTGGAAAATCAATTTGTCGTGTCTTTTCTCGTAATCTGGCCGTTTTTGCTTCAATACTCGGCAATTGCATCAATTGTTATTGATAGCGTTCCCCATGGTTTCGTTGGATTGGAGCAGCTCATAATACACTACACCTAGCTGATCCCACCAAATACAGAGCATGACCTTGGCGCTATGAATATTCGGCTTTGCCGTCGATATTGATGGTTCGCCTGACCTGCACTATGATTTTTTGCGTTTCGGATTATAGTAGCGTATTCATTTTTGAGTAAAGCTTCCACTTCCTTATCTTCAAATTTTTTCGGCTGACCTGGACGTTTCTTGTCTTCTGTGTCAAAATCACCTTTTTTATAGCGTCGAAATCAGTACTCACATGTTGAAATCGATGGAGTATAATCTCCATAAGCTTCCGACAGCATTCGTTGATTTTTAGCAGCATTTTTCTTCAAATGGAAGCAAAAAGGCAAAGCTTCCCGCAAATTGTGGCAACAGTGTTAGCACAAAATTCGATATATTCAATGTTTAAAAAAACAATGTTGTTTACACTTCGGCAAAATGACACATACTGAAAACTAAAGCCACATGATGATGCTTTGGTCATGAAGGTAGCAACAATATGACCCGATGCGATATTACTAGTTGCCATCTCTTGAAAATCCTTTAAAATTAATACACACTCCCAATACATGTATACATGTGTAACATAATAGCACTACTTCCTTCATTCCTAACGCTATTTTAAAATCTATATTTTACGTCACATATATTATAGATTTTTAGTATTGACAGTGTGACTTAGAACGTAATCATATTTCAGATTGCGTTCTGTCTTAAATAACATGTGAGCAAACCGAGCGACTGGAAACAGCGCGCGGCTGGAAACAGCTAGAAACCTGAGTGTTCACAGCACTCACAGCGCATGAGAGCAATGAGAGCCTGAGCTTTCAGAGGGCGTAAGCGGACGGTACAAAATCGATTTTATCCTTGACCTCGATCAAGTTCGGCCAATCGGCCGAAAAATGGTCATTCCAATATCCCTTTAATAAAGTTTAAAAACGTTTCTAACGGTGTACGATTAAACTTATAAACAGCAAAAAACATGTAAAAAAGGACTTCAGACAAATATATCATTTTTTAAATATTTATACATGTTAAAATAATACATCTGGGTTTACAATGTAGCGGCTATCTACGCGAGCTTACACTGTAATTTCAGGTATATCTGTAACACGTCAAAAAATACGAGTAATACACTCCGGCAAAATATAACATAAAACAACGCAATAGCTTCGACGAAGTGTGTCTCGAAGTGTAATTAAATAGAATCGTTTAATAAAGCAAGCGGAAAGGTATCGCGACAGTCAGCATACGCTTTGCGTAGTGCTCTAATTAATTACTAATTAGCTTAACCTAATTGTGTTAAAACGTAATTGTGCTAAACAACGTGATTTATGACGATAAGAAATATGTAATGAAAACTTCAGCTAAAATAACATTCTTGGATAGTGTAAGCGCGATGTGGCGAAACATATAGAACCGCCATGCTAGGCGGCGAAGCGCTATCTTTTTTGCTATCTGCTCATCGCTATCGAGTGAGGCACGATGGGCCGTGCTACGAATTCGCGCGGTGCGGCTTCACCGCACATTGGCTTATACGTTTTCTTTTTTAATTCAAAAACTACCGCAAATTTCTCAAAATGGTATAAGACTTTTTTATTTTCCTTTGACTCCTATGCCCCCAATGCGGCACCTACCCTATTTTTGAGACACCCTGTATAAAATTATAAGTGGATCATTAAAAGTGAATTATAGGATATACTACTATACTTGATATTTTGTTGCTCATATTAATCAATCAATGTAACAAAATTAATGTCTTATCTCTTTTGTTATAGGGTCATTTAGGCGATCAAGATTTTTATACGCTTCTAGGCATGGAAAGACCAGAACTGATTCACATGATAGATTGTGGTTGGAATAGGCAACTTTGTACATGGTGGCGTGATCGTGGTTACACAGATGTATTTGCTAATTATTCAGAATGTCATTCAGAAATCAAATTGTGGCATGGAAATTGTAATACTCCTATACCTGATGATAAATGATGCATTATCTTTTGATATAGTAAACATTGGATATATAAAAGATATCCTATTTTTTGAAGAAAATAGTGTTACGAGATAGGAATAACAAAATAAAAATATTAAGGAATTTTTAGCTAAAATAACATATGACAATTTCTTTTTACACTATATGATAAATTCAGAAAATTCTGGTTTCACTATTTTATCATTACAAATAATGATAAAAAAATGAAAATGTCTCTTCTTTCTCTGCTCTTTCTTTCGTTTTGTTTACTGTTTTTTTGGGAGGGTTATATTTAATATTTAATAACTCAGAGGGTTGCATTTATTATATGTATATTTATACATATATTTTTGTTATATGTAGATATATATTTTTTGTTATGTTATAAGGGGTTCCGTTTTAATCTAGCTTGTCAATTTTCTTTGAAGTTGTAGGTAATATAAAAAAAGTTTTCGATGAAAATAAACCAGATTTGATAATGTGAAGATTACTCGTTAAATGTAAATAATTTTGTCACATAATATTCTTTTATTGTTCTGCATATGAAAATATTAAAGTAGGAATATCGAAAAATTAATAATTAAAATTAATAATCGAAATATTCGATTAATTATCGAAAATTTAATTTCGATAATTATCGAAATATTTCGACATAAATATTTCGATAATTTATTATTAAATTCGTGATTTTTTATTATATAACTGCTGCATAAATAAGTACGCATATTTTTAATGCTATAATATCCTATATATTGCCGAAAAATTATAATTTTTTGTGTGTAGTTATCATTTCTATTTGATATAATCAAATTTGGATGATAACATTAAAATCAATTTTAAATATAAATCGATTATTGAGTTTTTAACATTTATACATAAAGGGTGTCCCAAAATTAACGCAAGATTTGAATTAAATAGAAAACAGTTTTTAGTCTTTTGATTGTTATTTTTTTATTGAATCATAAAGTACATAGGATAGGGTTATTTGTGGAATAACACATCGGGCAAATGGCCTCCACGGCTTTGCATGCACATACGCACTCGTTTGTCGAAATTTTCCATGACCATTTTGCATAAATGTGGCTGAATTTCGTTGATGCAGCGTTGAATCTCCTCCTTTAATGCACGGGTGGTTGTGGGCTTGTTGACATAGACCTGTGATTTCAAATAACCCCATAAAAAGAAATCTAATGGTGTTAAATCACACGATCTAGGGGGCCAATTCTGATCACCTAAACGAGAGAGTACACGACCTGGAAACGTCTCATGCAGTAACTGAATTGTTTCACGAGCTGTATGGCATGTGGCACCGTCTTGTTGAAACCACATATTGGCCACATCAATATCATCCAATTTCGGCAGAAAGAACTGTGTTATCATGTAGCGATATCGAGCACCAGTAACAGTCACTGCTTGACCAGCCTCATTTTCAAAAAAGTATGGTCCAATGATGCCTCCAGCCCAAAATCCACACCAAACAGTGACACGTTGTGGATGCATTTGTTTTTCGACAATCACATGTGGGTTCTCCGTACCCCAAAAGCGGCAATTTTGGCGATTAACAAAGCCATCAAGATGAAAATGTGCTTCATCGCTTAGGATGATTTTGCTCGAAAAATCAGCATCCATTTGTTGAATAATGAACACACGTTGTTCTATCGTGTAACGCTCCATTTTCACTAACCCTAAACTGTCAGCTGTTAAATTGTTTTTTTTTTGGATTGCCAACACTTTACTGCACAAATGGCGGCAAATTCAAATCTTGCGTTAATTTTGGGACACCCTTTATCTACGAAATTAATAAATCATAAAATTAGTATCGTTTTATCAGTTTCTTATTCCTAATCACTTAAATTTAACAGTCACGCGTACTTCCATAGACACCGACTGTATTTAACAGTATTGGCCGCGGCATTGACTTTTGCATAACATATAATGCATAAGGGACTCAACTAATTGTGAAATTATTCTTTTCTATGGAATGGAAGGAAGAGAAAGATTATGATTAGTTGATTCGCTTATGCACTATGCGTTATGCGTTATGCAAAAGTCTACGCTGCGGCCTTATCTCGTCGGTATCGGTGTCAATGGTGACATCGATTGTAGAGATAAAAAATGTAATTTTTTGCGCCACTGCGGCAATGCGTATATAAGATATTAGCATTACAAGTACGCATACTCATTTATGCAACATTTATATATTAAAAAAGTCATGAATGTAATAATGTATTACTTCGGAAAAATTTCTATGCCAAAGTACGCCAAGAACTATTCCTAAATACGCCAAAAACTATTTTAAAATACGCGGTTTGGAATACGGAAGTAGTTTGGCGTAGAATTCTATTCCTATGCCAAAGATTTACACCTTCCAATACTGATTGGTATACAACAATTTGTTTGCCAGAAGTCATAAATGAATTGCGTAGAACAAACCGAAATCGTCACATCATCCTTCATCATGACAACGCCAGCTGTCACACAGCACGTCAAACCGTTGATTTTTTATCCAGTAATAATGTCGAATTGATGACTCATTGTCCGTATTCACCTGATTTATCACCTAATGACTTCTTTTTGTTCCCAAACATTAAAAATAAGATGCGTGGTGAGGGATTTGAGTCGCCTGAAGCAGCTGTTGAAACATTTCGTATACTGATTTCTGAGGTTACAGTCTTAGAGTGGAAAAAATGCTTCGAAAATTGGTTTGAGCGTATGCAAAAATGTATCTTAAATGGCTTAAAGCCGAATACTTCGAAAAACAATAAATCCATTTACTGAATTTTACATGTTTTTTTTTCATGTTTGCAGAAACTTTTCCAGCAGTCTACGTAGTATATAGAATAAATATATATTTATTTAAATGTGTTTTGTGACGGGTAGCTGGTATCACCTTGTATTGGAAGGCTCGCTCGCCAAGGCGGCTGTAATGATGTCGATTCTCTTTGTTTTAACAATTTGCTTTATTCGTAAGTCGGAATAAAATTGCTTTTGAAGCGGGCAATAGGCAATGCTCGTAATCCGAACTATAGTATGTTCGGTTCGATGCGTGCTTAGTACTCCGATGAAGAAATTTTCAACGCCGTTATAAGACTTAGTATTGCGATAATATCCGCGACCGGCGAATCTCGCCGCAAATTCCCGCAATTCTTTCTCGCACTGATGGTCCTCGCGGTATGCGTATCTCGGAATGTTACGGATTAGAATGCACTGAAGATACGCGACACATCGTTTTGTTCGCACTGAATATTCGGTAATGATCATCGATCGAGATTAGGCAGCGAACTGACGATTCGCACACGGAGCTTCTTGTGCGGGATCGACAGTTTTCGGGATTTACGCAAGGGGGGTCGCGTGCCATTTGAGACAGACAGCGTAATTAGAACAGGAGCGATATGTTTATTTTTGACGGCTCGATGTCGACGAGCTGTTTACTTGCTCCGAGAATATGAAACGTAACGATAATTCCGGAACATACCGCCCGCCTCGAATGAAAGCATTTGAAATAATTCGCATCAAAGCATGCAAAATACAAGAATAGTATAATAACGGAAGTGGTTTAACACAAAGTACAAAAATCGCGACGCAATGCAGTTAAAAATTAAGGTTTCGCGATATTGGTAACATCAGGCACATTTAAATGAAAATCCGCTCGCCATGACGGAATCTTTAGATTCTTCGGAATTGATCATGATAGATAGAAAAGTTTCGCAATTGGTCGGTTATACTCGGAAGGCTCGGAAAACCCTGTTTATAGTGACGATGCGAGTTAAATCGTCACCGCTGGGATGACACGCCGTAATCCGGCCAAATTCCCATTAATTCGGTGGAACCAGAGGTTTACGCATGAGGACGATTTGACCTATTTTAGCCAGTCGCTGGACAATGTGGCACTGTGGGCGTTGTTGAAGAGTATACAAGTAATCACCGGACCAAGATCTCCAAAAACCTTCGGTTATGTGTTGAACCATTTGCCAACGCGAAAGTCGGTTTTCGTTTAAGTTAAGTACGCTTGGTTCGGCGGGAGCGAGAAGCGAGGTTTCGACTAAAAAATGACCGGAGGTTAGCGCGTGATAATCGTCTAGATCTATCGGATACGATAGCGATCGGACCTGCGTATCGACGCCGGTATGGACAAAAGCGCGAGCGATACGGTTGACTCTTGCAGCCGGGAGGTCACCCATGAGTTCGACGGGCACGTCGGCGCGTTCACGCGTGCATGGTATGCACTTATAAAGAACGGATCGAAAGGTGGTGCGAGCTCGGAGAATTCTTGTCGCAATGACGCGAACGTTAATTGAGAACCGGCATGTAACGTTCTAAGATGATGGTGCTGGATAATGAGTATCAATAGCGGGTGCGCGACGATGGGATTCTTCGTCGTTTCTGGGAGACAACTCGACGAAGTTTTCCTCGAATCCGAATAAGTCCATCGTCTATATAAGAATTGAGAACGGAGAGCGGAGAGCTCTTCGATACCAGGCGCTTTTGTTTTAGAGTCGCGATCTCATTAAGAAATATGTTTGACTGCATGGTTTTGAGCCAGTAGCGTTTTGCGTTTTGAATTTCTTCGGAGAGTAAAGTTGCGATATTCATTTGCGAGTTTTTAGAACGTCGGAGTCGACTTAGAAAACAGTAAAGGTACGCGGTAATTCGTAGTAATTTTGGCCACGAAGAGTAGCGAGACGCAAGATCCCACTGGGGAGTGGCGTGCGAGGCGCATACCGGAAGCTCCGGACGTTGTTTGAATATCGGAGGGTACTGAAGGACACGAGTTTGGCCAGGATTCGGAAGGATGTAGCCATGCGGGGCCTGATCACCATAAAACGTGTGTCTTGAAAAGATTGGGAGTGAGACCGCGTGAAGCGCAGTCCGCGGGATTGGTGTGCGTCAGAACATGACGCCAAGAAGGGAGGAGTGATTGGACAGCTGAAACACGATTGGAGACAAAGGTTTTCCATCGGGAAGATGATTGACTCAGCCAGGCGAGTGTAATGGTGGAATCCGTCCAGCAGTGGCACTCGAGGTTAGGGAGTTGGAGCGCTGAGCGCGCGAAATGCATCAAGCGTGCGAGAAGCAACGCAGCGGATTACTCCAATCGCGGGACGCTGATCGTTTTAAGAAGAGTCACTTTTGATTTGGCGGCGAGAAGTGAGGCGGTGGTTGAGCCGTCTATATTGACGGTACGAAGGTATACAGCCGCAGCGAAAGCCGCAGTAGAGGCGTTGGAAAACCCGTGAAGGGCGCAGCGTAAAGTATGAGATCCGTAAGTAGTCCAGCGCGGAGTGCTAATCGCGTTGAGACACGAAAGTTGTTGATAGTAATTAAATCAGCAATCAAAAAGTTGGCTGGGAATGTCGTCATCCCATCGGCATTGCAATGACCACAATTGTTGCATAAAAATTTTAGCGGTAATACTGACGGGAGAAGCCCATCCTAGAGGATCAAAAAATTTGGCGATAGTCGACAGAATGGCTCATTTGTTTCTTGCGGGTGATGACGGTACCGTCACACGGAATTGAAAAATATCTAGCGTAGGATTCCACAGTATTCTTAAAACCTTAAGGTTATCGTCTTGAAGAACTTTATGAGATGTTAAACCATGATCCGTGGGATCAAGATCGGACAACAGAGCGGTGGCGTTGCTTGCCCATTTTCGAAGATGAAAACCTTTAATAACTCTCTCAATTGATCGCGTGTTTGTCGAACAAGAATTTGATCGTCTGCGCCGAAAGCGCAATCATCGACATATGTCTGATGATGTAAAACGGGAACCGCGAGCGGAAATGCGGCACCTTCATCGTCGACGAGTTGATTTAGGACTCGAACGACTAAGTAGGGAGCGGCGGCTGTGCCATAGATAACGGTAAGGAGACGGTAATCCGTGATTGGTTCGTCAGGGTTAGATTGCCATACAATGCGCTGAGGTGTCCCTGGAATTGACTAATATTTGCCGATACATTTTAGCGATATCGGTGGTGAATACGTAACGGTATTGGCGCCACTGCATTATGACAGTGGCTAAATCCTTCTGGAGTTTAGGGGCAATGAGCATATGGTCGTTCAACGATATTCCATTTGGTGCGGCATGAAGCATTGAAGACC
Source organism: Trachymyrmex septentrionalis (assembly GCF_001594115.1). Lineage (NCBI taxonomy): Eukaryota > Metazoa > Arthropoda > Insecta > Hymenoptera > Formicidae > Trachymyrmex > Trachymyrmex septentrionalis. Next base: position 315,465 of record NW_017304800.1, read on the forward strand.
ACTCGTAAGCGGGTGGTTGCACTGCTATCACGTAAGACAGCATGATGCGAAATGTAATAGTTTTGCTCTGATTTTGTCTGCTGATTTTTGTCTGTGGACTTTTGATAATGTGACCGGAGGTTTCGTAATCTGCGAGAAATTCGCGATATTCGGAAGCATTAATGGGGTCGCGAATTAAGCGTTGTTCCAAGCGGCGAAAGCTCGAAACGGCGGTAGAGCGCGATTCGCCTATCGAGATAGATGGTCCGTTTTTAAACGGTCGTCGAGCGATATAACGTCCTTCCGGCGTACGGAAATGTGTGGCTTTGAAGTGCTCTTCGCACTGATGTTTTTCAGGGCTCTGTGGAGCTTCCTGAAGTACTCGATTTACCAGAAACGACAAAGATCGCGACAAAGAGTCTCAATAATGACTCCGTGATGCGCAAGCGCGAAAATTGACTTAGAAGTCAGAAACGAGGTTACTGGTCCAGACAGAATCCAGCTGAGAGTAGTATTTTGCGCGGTAGACTCATGTCCGGAACCTTTTCGAACACCGTCGAGAACGAGCGTGCGAATAGATCGGCACCGATTATGATCGACTGAATCCGAACTCATGGGGTCACGGTCGGTAAGTCCAAGCTCTGCGACGTGCTTCTAGTACGCAGTCGACTCGATCCGACAAATATTTTGTTAGTGATCGAAGTATAAACGCAGTGGTAGTTGGCAGGTCCGTCGCGATGCGCCGGGGTAATCGTAATTTGCGCAGCGTGACGCATGACGGATTGCATTTCGCTAATGCCGGTAATGCAAACGGAGCGATTAATTCTCGCAAGGCGTAGGCGTTGAGCAAGTGATTCGGAGATAAACGTAGAGATGGATCCCTGCTCGAAGAGCGCGCGAACGGTGATAAAACGGGGCGAATAAACTCGTACGCGCGCCGTAGCGGGCAAGATTTTGGAGCTCGGCGCTACGGTCTTTGACAATAAATGCGTAGCGACGGCGGTGACATTCTCGCTACTCGTTGGTACGGACATCGACGGTAACTTAGCGTCGACAGGCTGAATGGAATGATCGAAATGCAATAATGTGTGATGCCGTTTACTACACTGTCGACACGCGCGAGGATTTGTACAATCTTTCACGGAATGCTTCGTACTGAAACAGTTTACACAGCGTTTCTGGTTTTTAATGAGTTTTTCAAAACGTTGGGACGGAGTTTGCTTTAGGAACGTAGAACATTGATACAATAGATAGTTCGTTTTGCACAATGAGCATACAAACGGAACGATAGACGCAGTATGTAAGGCGAGAGTTTTCTTTTTGGAAGTCGTTTGTGACTTTTCCGTTGCGTTCGCCGATGCAATCGCGTCGAACGCGCGAATACGCAATGCAAGAAATTGATCAAGTTCGCGATAACGCAGGTTATCGCCGAGTTTAAGTTACCAAGCTTTTTGTGATGATTTATCGAGTTTTTGTGACACTAGAAAAACAAGCCAATCATCCCAATGTTCAGTCGCGCAACCGAATTGCTCAGAGCTTGTATCGCTTTGTTGGTTTGATCGCGAAGCATGCGAAGGTCGTTGGAGGTTTCTGTTGTAAGCGACGGTAAATTAGAAAGCGATTGTAAATGTATTGTGTAATGTAAATGAGGCGACGTTTATTATCATACCAGGAAACGAGAATATTCCACGCAATAGCGAAATATTGGCGAGATGGTCTAAGGCGTTACTTGCATCCCCCTTTACACAGGAACACAGATAGTGCATGCGCTCGACGTTCGTTAGATTTTGATGCTCATGGATCATCGATTTGAATTTATCGCGAAAGCTTTCCCATTTGTCAAAACTCGTCGAAAGTCAGCAGGTTGATCCTCGGAAGATACGACGATGACCGAAAAGAGTTATTTAGATCACTTATTTCATGTATAGCGGGACGGGGTTCGCGGGCCTCGTGGCAGTCCAATACCATGTAGTCGGCAGCTTCGTGGTATTAGTCCTCACACGTCAGGAAATAGTGAAGTTCTGGGTGAAGTACGCATGGGTTGCCTTCGACTTTTCGTCCGCAGCTAGCGTGATTTTGCAATCCAGCTCTTGGCATCTGGCAAAGGTCTCCTTGAGGGTTGCGAGACATAGTCGCGTGACAGCACGTGTCATCTTGGCCTGCCCAAGCTTCTTGAAATTTGTGAGCGTGCGAGATATGACGCCCATCTGTTGGTTTTGCATGCTCATCAATTCGTCGAGAGACGACATTGTTTCCAACTGAAAGCACGTTTCGGCAAGATCGAGAATCAAACAAAGGAACAATCACTCTCCTTGGCGACGATCCGGCTCAATGGACCAAAGTATGTTTCGTGACGGGTCGCTGGTGTCACCTTGTATTCGAAGGCTCGCTCGCCAAGGCGGCTGTAATGATATCGATTCTCTTTGTTTTAACAATTTGCTTTATTCGTAAGTTGGAATAAAATTGCTTTTGAAGCGGGCAATAGGCAATGCTCGTAATCCGAACTATAGTATGTTCGGTTCGATGCGTGCTTGGTACTCCGATGAAGAAATTTTCAACGCCGTTATAAGACTTAGTATTGCGATAATATATGCGACCGGCGAATCTCGCTGCAAATTCCCGTAATTCTTTCTCGCACTGATGGTTCTCGCGGTATGCGTATCTCGAAATGTTAGGGATTAGAATGCACTGGAGATACGCGTTTTGTTCGCACTGAATATTCGGTAATGATCATCGATCGAGATTAGGTAGCGAATTGACGATTCGCACACGGAACTTGTGCGCGATCGACAGTTTTCGGGATTTGCGCAAGGGGGGTCGCGTGCCATTTGAGACAGACAGCGTAATTAGAACAGGAGCGATATGTTTATTTTTGACGGCTCGATGTCGACGAGCTGTTTACTTGCTCCGAGAATATGAAACGTAACGATAATTCCGGAACAAAATGTTATTTGAACAAATTAGTTCGAAAAATATTTTTTAATATAAACTATCAAGAATTAAAAAAAAATCTAAATTTATAACAAAATTAATGAATAAAAAGTACATTTGTACACAATAACAGAAATATTTTTGTATTGGAACAATTTATTTAAAAGACATGACATATAAATATGATTTATAAATATGCACAATTATAACTGTATACTAAAAGTATATTTATTTTTAAAATAAATAAACAAATTCAAAGGACTCTTTCAAAACATAATAATAAAACTCAATCAACGGGCGAAGTAAGAGTCCACCACATTTTTTTTTAATTTTCATAAAATTATATATTATATTAACTGCGATGAAACATCACACCAAAAAATTAGACTATAAACTAATAAATTACAAGTTACTGCCGTCAGCAGTGCCTGCATATGGAAGCGACAAATTACCTCGTCTGACCTATTCGATTGCCCCCCAATTTGGAAATCGCGGTACTTCGAGGAGTGACGTGAAGACTCAGACCGTGCAGGCGTGCAAATCCGTGGTCGTAAGACGAGCCACGAAGATGCATGCGCAATCGGGAGTCTGACACTCAAGCTACTTGAAGCTTACGACAACGTGACAACACCCACTGAGCAGATCTGCCATAGCTCTAACGTCAGCGATCAATGTTCAGTTGTGCCATCACTAGCACACGCTTCCAACGAATGTCGCAGTTAATATATAATAATATATTATATAATTTTATAAAAAATTAAAAAAAATGTGGTTGACTCTTACTTCGCCCGTTGATTGAGTTTTGTTATTATATTTATTTTTAAATTAAGAGAAAATATCAAGTAAATCAAATTTTTAATCCCGATAAAACAAAAATTTTATCTCTTAATATTAAAAAAAATTGTTTATATTTTGACATTATAATTTAATGTATTTGAAAAAATATCTTAAACTTATATTTCTTAGCCAAAAGCACTTCTATGCTACGTAATATACTTTATAAAGTATAAATGATCTACACTTATGCAATGGGAAATGCTACATCTTCTTAGATTTTTAATTATATTTATGATTTCATGTACAGATATTATGATGTACAAAGACACGAGCGAGATCGATTATTTACGTTACTAATTAGTCGATCTAATATAAAGTTTTTCGATGAATTGATCCAGTAGAAAAACTTTAAATATCGGTCTCTGTGCAGTAGCTATGGTTAATCGCAACGTCAAATGGGATGCTTTTGAGGAACGCAGACACCTATTTAATTAATAAAAAAATAAATTTCAAAATTAAAAAAATACAAATATCTTATATAATATAAACTTAGTGGTTGAAACACAAAGGGTATAGCAGGATAAGGAGATGATTTCAGGCCCAAGCACGTAATCGATCGCTACAGGGGACAAAATTAACACACCGATGAAAGAATATTTTGTGGAAAGTTTTATCCCAAAAGAGCCACACCGTTTTGAGATATCGAACAAAATGTGATTTTTCATTAGTATTTTTTTTCTCCGTTAAACCTAAACGGATCTTTACAAAAAAAAAATCATGGATATAAAGGATATCGAAAAGATTAGAGTAAGAATTTTTTTGTCATTCTTGGCTCAAAATTCTGTTTTTAAAAAATTCAAGAATTTTGAAATTGCATTTTTTATATGATATGAATGTTTTATCACTTTTAAAATAATTCAGCAGATAAATCCTTATCATAAATTATATTCGTGATTTTTTTCAGATTTTTAGATTTGGTGAAATAAAAAAAAAATTAACTGTTTTTTCGCCATTTTTCGACATAAAATATATAATGTTAGTTTATTATTCATAATATATGAATAATAAAGTTATGAATATACTAACAAAATAAACAAAATAAATGGCGAAAAAGAGTCGTCGCATAATATATATAATTAAAGATAACAGTCAAAGATACATAAAATAAAATAAAAAGTACAACGGCGTATATTAAAATATAAAACAAACAAGTTTCGGCTGCTGGATTGAGCCCTCCTCAGATGTAAAAAGAATATAATATAAAAGACATAAAAGAACATAAAAGAATACAACAGAAAAAGATAATAAATCGATAACATTCAGTGACGCAACATTTTTTAACGCGCGGAAATCAGCAAATGTGATGGATCTCGACGTAGCTTAATGTTGTATGTGCGATGGGGCAATCAAACCGATGTTAAGAAACATAGTCAAGTGCTGACTGAAAAACGGAAAAAGAAGGGAACTCATAAAAGAAGAGTAAACCAAAAAACTTAAAAACTTAAAATCAAAACACGCCGCAGATAAGAAGCCAAGTGCTCACTCACCAACGCATCCGAACAGGAAATGAAAATCGCCGCAATGCATGACAAGTGTGAAAATCCCTGACAATGATAGGGATGTAATCGTCGAAGTCAGACATGTCAACATCGCACATGACACCGAACGCTCGCTAAGACGGCACGCGACGCACTGAGAGAGGAGACGGGTCGACAGGATCGAAAGTCAGACTTTGTTTATTATCGGTAGATATGCCTTATTAAGACCCTCGGTGTCGGTCTGCAAATTGAGACTGTTCTTCTGTTTTTTAATATGTAGCATCTCCGAAATCAAGCGCTTTCTATACGAAGGTTCCTCGTCTAATATCAGAACATTGTCCCATTGAAAATCGTGATTGTGACTCAACCTATGATCGGTGATGACAGAGCGGGCAGATGTTTTGTGTCTAATATGATTACGATGTTCGGCAATCCTAGTTTTTAATTGTCTGCCCGTCTGTCCAACGTAAGAAGCGTCACAATCATTACACAGAATTTTATAAACAACGTTGCTTTTCGAAGTGCTGGGACAAGAATCCTTCTGGACTCTTATATATTTGCCCATTTTGTTGGGGCTGCGGAAGGCCACCCTGATATCACTTTTGCTTTTATTCAAAGATCTAAGTTTCTCTGTATGAAGCGGAATGAAAGGTACCGTAAGCCAAGAAGCAGGTTTATTAGTTAAGTCAATGTCAGTCTCGGTATCGTGTAACCTGTGTCTATTTCTAATCAAATTTTTGATCCTATGATTGATGGAGTCAAAGATAAAATCTAGTGGATAGTCATTCAGAAGTAAAATGTCAATGATGGAGGTCAAATTTTTTGTGTGAAACTTAACGTCGGATAATAAAAAGGCTCTGTCGACTAATGAAAAGATGGTTCCTTTCTTCTGCGTCAATGGATGATTAGAGTGGAAGTTTAAGAATCTACCTGAAAACGTTGGCTTACGGTACCAATCGAAATTAAAGCGATTATTGTCGACAGACACAGTGACGTCCAAGAAATTGATCGTTTTTCCGCCTCTCTCTACGGTAAACTGTAGGCGCGGATGGAATGCATTAAATCTCTCTAATAGCACGTCGATCTGAGAGGGGGGCAACGCAGTACATATGTCGTCAACGTATCTATAATAGAACAGAATGTCCAAATTTACAGACATCAAGGACACCGTCTCCAATCTCCTCAACACTAGGTCCGCAATCACCGGCGATAATGGAGAGCCCATGGGGGTGCCAAAGCTCTGCCTGTAAAAAACATTGTCAAAGACAAAAAACGAAGAGTCCAGGACAAACCGTATTGCTCCCAAAAATTCTCTCTTAGGTAGAGAGCAATCCCCAGAAACCGCCGGCCAATGTTCGTTAACGCAATCGATCGCCACCTCCGTTGGCACGTTCGTGAACAGAGAGGTAACGTCCAAAGACGTCAACTCATGTGTCCCCGTAAAGTGCACATCCCTCAGCCTTTCGACCAGTTCAAAGCTGTTTTTTATATAACTGTCAGCTCTCGGGATGGCTTTAAATAATTTCTTGTGTAGAAAAGTAGCCAAAGGATGCAGCGGACTGCCCACCGATGACACTATTATTCTAAGGGGACAATCAGGCTTGTGAATCTTTGGCAGCCCTCGGGAGAGAACCATCGCTGCAGTACAAAGCTTTATACTCAGAGTCCTTGATGTGACCTCTGGTCTTCCACCCAGTGAGCATAGACCTCAAGGCTGATGTAAGCTTTTTGGTCGGATCTCTTTTAATAGGGACATACGTGTCTGAGTCCCCCAATAACTCGGTCATCTTGTCTCTGTAAACGTCCCTATCCATGGCCACAGTCTTTTATACTGTATTATATTCTTTTTACATCTGAGGAGGGCTCAATCCAGCAGCCGAAACTTGTTTGTTTTATATTTTAATATACGCCGTTGTACTTTTTATTTTATTTTATGTATCTTTGACTGTTATCTTTAATTATATATATTATGCGACGACTCTTTTTCGCCATTTATTTTGTTTATTTTGTTTATACATAAAGAGTTTTTACACCGTTGTTATTTATGAATATACTATTATGAATAATAGTACCTTATAATATTAGTAACAGAATACTTTTAAACATACATGAAAGACACAGGTCAAAAATTTTTAACAATTTCAAACTAATGTCGTCCCTGAGACCGAGTGTCGCGCGCTACGACAAAACAGTAATGAAGTGAGAAGTAGGAATGATAATAGATGTGAATACTGACACATTTTGATTTGAAGCCAAAAACATCGACTTTTTTACATTGTCGTACCTTTGCATCGAACCGCCGAATGAAAATATTTGTGACAGCTAGTATAAGTTGACTAAAAGTCGCGTTACGATTCCTTTTTGTCAATGATATCAAGCATACTGCATAAGGTAAATGAATGTACAGTAATCCCGTTCAATTGTCACCTGCGTAAATTGACTGAAACTGTCCCCGTGACATTTGAGATAGTCTATTTGTTTTCTTGAAGATCTTGCAATTGTGTTCAAAGTTATTTAAACACAAGAATTAACAATATTTTACCATTTAAGTTTTTCAAACTATACTTTTCAGTTTCTATTGAGGATTTTCATTTAACACCGACACTCATTGTCAGTCAGATTATAGCACTTATTCCATTATTCATTGTTATAGAAGAGCAATTATCTATGAGGTAATATTTTATTTTTTTAATAAAAATTTTTTTGCCATTTCTGGTACATTTTTCAATAACTACTGTTACCTAACACTATTATCACACTATTATTTAAATAGTTATTATTAAATATGTTTTAATAGTATTTCAAAGTTTTTACGCGATACGTAGGCTGCTGGAAAAATTTTTGCAATCTAGTACTTCCAGTGGCGCCAACGTTCTGCTACTATCATATCCGTAAAATTAGACGTTTTTAACCTATAATTCAATTGACAGTTTGTACCCAAGCCAACTAGTTTTGTTTGCATAGTATTTTAAAAGAAGTTATTTTGTAAGAAAATTTGTAAGGAAATTTCGCGTGAAAATTTTCGGGCAATGATTTTTTACGATTACAAATGTAATCTAACTCCGAAACAATGTATCGATCGACTTCATTTGGCTTTTGGGGATGAAGCACCATCCAATAGAACTGTTTATAATTGGTTTGCCGAATTCCAGCGTGGACGTACTTTTCTTAGTGATTAATTCCGTGAAGGTCGTCCATCCACGTCTGTTGTTGCCACTAATGTTGATGCTGTGCGTGAAATGATTGAGCGAGACCGGCATATAACATACCGCGACATTCAGGCATCCTTAGGCATTGACATGAAAGCAATACATATGATTTTGCATGATCACTTGAGCGTACGGAAACTTTGCAGTCGTTGGATTCCACACAATTTGACTGAAGCTCAAAAACAGGTGTTAAATGGAGCAAAGAAATGCTCAAGAAATTCAACCGAGGTCGGTCAAATTTAATCTACAACATCGTTACTGGGGACGAAACATGAATCTATTCGTATGAGCCCGAAAGTAAACAACAATCCACTTTTTGGGTATTTCAAAATGAACCGAAACCAACAAAAGTTGTTCGTTCACGCAGTGCTGCCAAGCAAATGATTGCTTGTTTCTTCAGTTATACCGGACATGTGACAACCGTGGCTTTAGAGGATCAGAGGACTGTAAATACTGATTGTATATACAACAATTTGTTTCCATAAGTCATAAATGAATTGCGTAGAACAAACCGAAATCGTCGCATCATCCTTCATCATGACAACGCCAGCTGTCACACAGCATGTCAAACCGTTGATTTTTTATCCAGTAATAATATCGAATTAATGACTCATTGTCCGTATTCACCTGATTTATCACCTAATGACTTCTTTTTCTTCCCAAACATTAAAAATAAGATGCGTGATAAGCGATTTGAGTCGCCTGAAGCAGCTGTTGAAACATTTCGTACACTGATTTCTGAGGTTCCATCCTTAGAGTGGAAAAGATGCTTCGAAAATTGGTTCGAGCGTATGCGAAAATGTATCGATTTTAAAGGCGAATACTTCGTAAAACAATAAAGCCATTTACCGAATTTTACATGGTTTTTTTCATATTGTTTGCAGAAACTTTTCCAACAGCCTACGTATTACTGATCTGGAGACACGGTAGTGGCGCTAAGACAACCCTAATGTCATAGTATATTCATACGTGTAATATGTTAAATTTACGTGTATTATAATATATCAATAAACACACACTAAAAATTACTCATGCTGTGATATTCATGCAGATATTCTCTGTGTCCATTTTTATGCAATATTAGAGTTTTATATTATAATATATAATGTGTATAATGATATATATAAAATTTAATTCTAACGTTGTACTCGTACTGTTGCGCGGCAACGGCATTATGAACGCGAGTCATACTGGTTACAGCTGATTGGCTCGTATAACGCCGTGTATGTGTTTTTTACGCGTACAGCGTCACGCAAAAATGTAGATATATACACACATACATACAAAAAATTTCACTTCTCACGTTTTCACTCTAGGAAAAAAGATACATAATCGATATCATGGTCACATTATCTTCATTCTAGCGACTAAGAAAAGGCGTTCATCTGGATCCACGTAATTGCAAAAACTCTCTATTAGCTTTGAAGTTTTATTATTGATACGTCATTTAAGTGCATTCTCTAGGTTTATTCCACTAAAGAAAAATACAAACAGATGACCAGATATATGACGCGGTAAAGTAAAATTCTAGATTGCATTCTGGCACGCTATAATTTTATAAAAAATATATTTGGAGTAATATGTTTATTAATAATGTTATTTATTAAAAAAAAATTATGAAAAAAGGGAAAAGCAGGATCGAACATAAGATCTTCAACATTCTGATCTCGCACCTAA